>NW_012267281.1:2839366-3082119 GCF_000151885.1 Dipodomys ordii
AGGAAGGAAGGAAGGAAGGAAGGAAGGAAGGAAGGAAGGAAGGAAGGAAGGAAGGTAGGAAGGAAGGAAGGAAGGAAGGAAGGGAGGAAGGAAGGGAGAAGAGAGGAGAGAAAAATAAGAATATTGGATCACACAATTTGAAATTAATAAAGCATTTATTTGGTAAGCTTCTCCTTAGGCATTCACTCACTTTTTTTCCATTACACATGCCTTGGAACACTCACTGCGGGCCAGTCCCACAGGGTCCTGGACCCAGTGAGCAAAGTCACCTGGCAGTGTCAACTGTGAACGGGTACCTATTTGACATAAAATATGAACAGCACTTGATCATGTTTATAGATTCCATCATATTTGGACTAAATCATTCTATCCATGTTAAATATCATAACAAAATGTAAATGCTTATATTCTATGTGAATGCTAAATTTCACATCTCTTATACTTTTCTGGTGTCAGAACAACAACAAAAAGTATTGATCCCAGGTGAAATGGAAAAAAGCCAAACCAAAGTGGTCTTATATCACAATAATTGAGGACACACAGACTCAGAACCAACCGCCCAGGCTTTGTTGAATCAGAGTGCACTTGGCAATGAGAGTTCGATTTGGCCTTGAGGCTGATGCAGAATTCCACTTTAAGGACTTTATCAGATTCTCTTGAAATTTCCCTGAAAGTAGGATGACAATTTATAACAGATGCTCTGCTCTTCAAGAAGACCATAGGAGGAATGTCCAGGTCCTGGGCGAAAAGCATTTTTTTGAACTAGTATCATTTCTCAGGAATCAGCTTCCACACCTTGACAGTGAATCATTCTAGTACAAAATGTAATGTGACCAAGAAAAAATTATAAACAGTAAGCATGGACTAGAAAATACTTTTAATTGGAAAAAGAGCATTACAGTTGCCTTGTGTGGACTGTATTATGTTGAGCAGAAGTGGTAAAGAGTTTTGCCTTCTCTTCCAAAGCACAGTATGGTGCTTTTTTTAGATATATGGGGAGTAGTTTTTGTTTTTGTTTTAATTTAAGGGTGTTTTTCTTCTTTTCTTTTTCCTAATGATATGGCTAAGACAGGAATGCATTTCCAAGGAGAAAAGAAATATACTCAGAAAAAAATAGTAGTGATCTAAAACAGTTGCTCGACTTCAATTCCAGAAGTAGTGATTAAACCAAATACAACCAAAGTGTGAACAGGTTTCAATGAAAATTTAAGCTATGCCCTTTAGAAGTTATATTAGCGGATGAAATCAGTGATTTCAAGGCCTCACACTGCCTTATAGTACTCTATTCATGAGTGGTTTTCTACCACTTCCAGAAAAATTGCATGGAGAAATTCAGTCAGAAACACAGGCACACACACAGAAAAAGAACCAAAGAATAAAGAGTAATCCTTGGACAACATGTCCTGTGCCACTTTCTTCCTGCCTTATCTCCAGAAGTAAAGACCTTGTCATTAACATTGTTAACAGATTTTTAACTCAATATTCCATTGCTAGAAAGACTATGCATAGCCAGGCGCCGGTGGCTCACGCCTGTAATGCTAGCTACTCAGAAGGCTGAGACCTGAGGATCACAGTTCAAACCCAGCCCAGGCAAGAAAGTCCATGAAACTCTTGTTTTCAATAAACCACCAGAAAAGCAGAAGTGGTGCTGTAGCTCAAGTGGTAGAGCGCTAGCCTTGAGCTGAAGAGCTGAGGGACAGCACTCAGGCCAAGTTCAAGCCCCATGACCAACAACAACAACAACAAAACTATGCATAGATGTTTGTTTTAGATGAAATTAAGAAGAGATGCACATTTTCAATCTACTGCCATTGAGTTGACCATGTGATTTTAGTTCTTTGAAGGAGCTCACACAAGTTTAAAGAGCCAATCTGAATAAGAATTCATGTCAAGCATGAGACAGGGTTGAGCTTCAGGGAATTACAGTGTGGATACTTATTCTATGTTCCTGTATGGTAATTGACTTGCTATGGTTAAGAACATTGAAATTTCCCAAGGGAATATTAGCTGGTGAAACTGAAGGCTAAATTTATACCTAGAACACACAGAAAATTTAAAGTTAGAGAAATTAGTAAATCTTGAAACAGATTTTTTCTGAAAACTTTAGTTTTTCCTGCAGATATTTAAAAAATAAACCCTTGATTAAATAGCTAGTACACTGACCATTCTGATAGTTTTGATCTATGTATTTTTGTAACATGGGAATAAAATATGAAATCAGATTCACTTAACTATCTCATAACAAGTTTATAATAATATTGCCAGTGTGTGTGTGTGTGTGTGTGTGTGTGTGTGTGTGTGTGTGTGTGCATGTCTGTCTGTCCTTGAGCTGTTTATTTCAAGGTTGGTACTGTAATATTTGAGCCACAGCTTCATTTTCAGCTTTTTTCTTTTATTAAATTTTTTAAAATATTTTTATTGTAAAGATACTGTACAGAGGGGTTATAGTTACACAAATAAAGTAATGAGTACATTTCCTATTGAGCATTGTTACCTCCTCCTTTATTAATTTTTTTTGATGGTTAATTGGATATAAGAGTCTCATGGATACCACTGCTCTGAACCATGATCCTCAGAACTCTGCCTCCTGAGTGGTTAGCAGTACCGGGTGATTCACTGGTACCCAGAAACAGTGCAATTCTACAGGTCAAATTGCTTTGAGCTCTCAAATTTGGCATTTAAAAAAATACCCAAATAATGTATCAACCAGGTATAAAAACAACTTTAGTCCTATATGGTCTAAGGTAGCTGAATACATGGATCCTGTCTGCCCTTGTCTCCTACCTCCTGTTCATCTATAAAGGCAGACTATAATCTCATCAATCCATGACAGGGTTCTTTCTCAATCATATGACTTCTATATTAGTCTTGCACACACAAAATCATTAGTATAAATTACTCTTAACCTACAAAATACCCAGTAGTGCCCTATAGATAAATTACTGTCTGTAATGCTAGTCCCATGTGATATTTATAAAATATCTTACTGAATTCTAAGACACTGATAAAATAATTCTCTTTGAACTACACAGCAAAACTGGAAAATCCCATAGTTTGGACTATAGGAACTATATACTATAATGAATATATACTATATACATTAACAGGCACAGAAAATTATATAATTTACAAAAATATTCTCATTTAAAGGCCAAACACCACTGATTCCTTCTTATCTTGCAAATACAATGATGAGGGAACTAGTGTAGATATAAATAAATGTAATTAAAAATTATCATTCATTTAGGGCAAAAGTGAGAGTAAAAAGCGAGCAAATTTTAGATGATCTCATAATGCTACAATTACTATCTGTATAGACAATGATGTCTTAGGAGATTCATTTAAATATTAGAAAATCTACTATGAATTCACTTATGAACATTGAACATTCCATAACACTCATTCATCACCTAGAAGGTTTGCAACGTGTGTGTTTCTAACAATGAAACCACCAACCACAATTTGGTGACAGAGAAACACATGGAAATAATTGAACAGAATTAATCATGAGTATATATAGTTTTAAGGCAACAAATAAATGGAACATAAGACATCAGAAAAATCTTCATTACACATGTGACTTTTTGCCCAAATTTGGGAGATTTTCATAAGTTTACAAGAAGAATTTGTGGAGTTCATTTCCAACAAATCTAACACATTATCTTGTGAAGATTTATGTTGCACTAGGGGGTGGGGATAGAATGGGAGGTGGAAAACTAGGAGAGAAATGAGCAGATAATAATGTTTAACAAGAAATGTACCCTCTACCTTACGTATATAACTGTAACCCCTGTGTACATCACTTTGACAATAGTATTTAAAACAAAAGAATTTGTGTGAGGGATGTTTTCTGAGGGATTTACACTTTTAGACATTTCAAAGTCCACACATAGTGAAAAAGTAGACACACAAGGTTTCTTGATGAATTTGTTGATTTGTAAATAAAAAAATATGGACCTAGTTCTAAGTCCTCTTTAAGCTATTGTAATATTGAGAATGTTTGATCATCGTATGGAATTTCTCAAAGATGACAAAGATGGCTTGGGATTTCATACAATGAGAGTCACTGAGGAAGGATGGAAGTTGGTTCTTAACTCAAACAAGGGTTGTGTGATTCTTTGTAATTAAGAACACGAAGGCCTAACCAGGGGTCATTGGCCTTGATGACTTCCATGAGTTATGAACTCAGACAGTCAATGATGTCAGTTGGAGAAAGTCTGGGAATCTGATCTTACTTAGAAAAAGTCTACAGATAAACATGTTTTGCAGATATCTGTAAAATTCTACTCCAGGAAATGAAAGCAATTATTGAAAACAAACAAAACCAGAACAACTGCAAAACTGAAAACATAAAATTCTGTTTCATCATTTAAAAGGTTGCTACTTATGTATTTAAACATTATTGTGCAAGAGTCTGTAAGCAAGTGATATAAATTGTGTGAGATATTCTGGGGCCCTTCATACATTCATCAAAATTACTTCTGTCATGAAAGCAGGAAAATAACCTGTATATGAATGACACTGGTCTAAAAATACTTTGATAAAGATGTGCTTATATATTTTAAAACATAAGTGTTTTAAGGTATAGATTAAAAGATGATTAAAATGCACTTTATAACTTAAGTATAACTTTCATTTTCTATCAGTGGGTAGAATAGAATATATCATAATTTTACAGGGATTACCTAATCATTTTATGTGCATGTATTCAAGGGGGAAGAGAAATAGAGATTAAAAGACAATAGTAATAAAAGGAGTGTGCGTTAGTGTATGATACCTGATTTGTACAAGAGGTGATTTTGCTTGATGCATGCTCTGACTAATTGTCTCTCTAACTGTCCCTTTCTGAAATCTCCTGAACTCATGTGTACCCCTTGAAGGTTTACTCTTGTGGTTCTTCTGAATTCCTGTATCCTTTCTTGAGATATGTTAATATATTTAATCCTTCAATGTTAAATCCTGCTGGCCCTACAGGCATTCAGTCTCTTTAAATTGAATTTTATTCTTTACATGTGGTTTTTACAGTTTAATCTCCCAGGGCAATTTTATTTTCCTCTTCTTCTAGTGCTTGGGGGAATTCTTTAGTCTAACTCTTGTGCCAATTAGAGCAGAGAGGCATAAAACTGCATTGTGTAACTGAGGAATGGTCAGTAGCCTCCCAGAATTACAACCTGTAAGTACCAGAAGGAAAAAAAATGACACTAATGTAATGTTAAGTCAACATACTCAGCATCCCGGGATCATTCGTGGTGAATATCTGATGATGGATATTGGACAAGGTTCAATATTGATGTGAACACAAGCCCAATAAATCCAATATTAATTTATTCTTACATGTAGAAATGGCAGGGCAGAGCTATATGGTTTTGTTTTAATAATCTTTTGGAGTTTAACTAAAAGTCATGACTTACATTATGGCATTGTAGTAAGTTTTTGTAACTATATGTTTCCTTTTAATTCTTTTGATATTTAATGAGAGACTGAATATTTCATAATGAAAGCATCTTCAAGATGATGTTTGATGGGAGAGTAACACCTTGATGATCAGGTAATTAAAGGCACTTTCTTTATATTAGTCCATCAAGGTATGAGTTTACTCTCCCACCAAACATCATACATATACACATGTATATGTATGTACATATGTTTGTGAAAAGAAGCACATGCATATATGTGTGATATAAAAATATGTGTCTGTGTGTCATGTGTATATGTGAAATGAAAAATCAGAAACAACACAGAGAATTTCAGTTTTCCTCAAAACTTTCATTGGTATTTTTATGGAATTTAACATGGACATAGTTGATTTTAAAGGAAATCTAGTCAGAATAATTTGGGGTGAGCAAAAGGACAACTATTGAGGAGAGTATTAACATTTTAAACAATTTTTATATAAACATAACATTTCTTTGTGTGCTTGGAATTAATTTAGTTAACCAGCAGACATTACCAGTGGATGGAAGAAAAATATACTAATCTAATAATTGAGTGAAAAGTTCTATATAATTAGTGATATAAAAATGTGACAGGATGGTGTAGAAAATATTGAAAAATATCAGGAATAGAATTTGTGACCTTAACTTGTAAAAGAAAAGAATAGATTGAATCATAAAAAAACTTCATGTTGCAAACAGCTTTCAACACTTGCATGAATGCAATAGCAAAGGAAGAACCCAAGAGACATAATATCAGCAATATAGAATAAGGGAGAAAAGGAATTTCTGCAAGTGTGGTTAGAATCAGAAAAGTACTTCATTTTAAATGTTGCTGTAATGCTGAGCACCAGTGGCTCATGCTTGTAACCCTAGCGACTCAGGAGGCTGAGATCTGAACTGATCAGAGCTGGTTCCAAGCCAGCCCAGGCAGAAAAGGTCTATGAGACTTTGTCCTCCAATTAACCACTAGAAAGCCATAAATGGAGCTGTGGCTCAAAGTAGTAGAGCTCCAGCCTTGAACAAAAATGCTCAGGCCCTGAGTTCAAACACCATGACCAAAAAAAGTAACAAAAAAGTTACAGTAGGTATCTATGTTTATTCTTTCTTAATGACTACTATGGAAGTGTTCACTTATAAAGGAAGCGATTGATTCCATAGATGCTTATACCAGTGATTGACTCTGGTACTGAAAATCTAGAGCCCTTCTTACTGCTTGTCACATGGGAGCTAATAATAAAGCTTCTTAGGAATTCCTTCATTGGCAATTTAGCTCATGATGTCCAAAGAACTATAGAATTCCACTCAGTCTCCTGTAACTAGATTGCCTCTAGTTTTAACAAGAGCAAAAATAAGTTGTTCTTGTGTAGCAGAGCAGATTTAGAACTTAAAAGAGCACCAATATAGGCTTGTAGAGTACAAAAGAGTCAATTTTATATACTTTCCTTTCCACATACAATTGCACTTGTAGTCTATTTGATGTGCTGTGTTTCTTGGTGATATGAAGAGAAATGTAGGATTCATGAGTATCATTGAGCTCTGGTAACAGCAGAATAAAAATCAGAGCTCTGTCAAAATGATATAATTGGAAACATTTCCCTGTAATTTGTAGCTGTATATGTGATGTTTTTGATCACAAAATTTAGGGTAAAATTTAATATGTGCTGAGTTATAATATGCAGAACATATAAAATCATTGACTTTGATCTAATCATCTATTTTAAAAAGGTATCCTAGGAGAAATATAAAAATATTTTATCATCTTTTCTAGATAGTAGCCTATTTCCTCCTTTCCTTAGAATATTGCTCTTATAATTCTACCCATTACCCACTCATGATGTTACTGCACTACTTCCTACCTACAGACCTATGTGTTTACACTGAATCATATTAGGTGCTGTCAATTTCCCTATCTCATTTTTCCCCATCTGGCTGCCTTCAGGTCTCTTCCTTTACAACATTTACTCTTAATAGCTCAGTTCTAACCCCAGTAAACTGTATAGAACCTCAGATCACAGTACATAATTACTTGTGTAGATAAAGTTATTGATGATATAATATATAAAATTTAATTTGGATGTTGAATAAATGGAGTGATCAGACTTGAGTTAGCAGTGGTACACTTGCACCAGGGGTAAGAGGCAACTCACCAGTGGAACTAACACCCAGACCAGTGGTAATAGAGAGAACAACCAAATGGGAAGATATTAAAAACTAAAAACCATATAACAAAAAAGCCTTCAAGTGCATGAAAACCCAACACAGCAATACATTTCTCACATATATGCATTTGTACATATCTATGTGTTCATAAATGTATGTAAAAATAATACCTCTAGAAATCTGCAATTATATAAAAAAGGATCAAAATGAAGTAAAGTGGAGGGAATCTCACATACTGAGCTCAAAGAAAAGCTGGTAAGAATGCTTGATGATAACATAAAGGGCTTCACAAGCAACTATCTGATCAGAGGAAATAAGCAATGAAATACAGGAACTCAATGAGAATCCAACTTAAATGCTAAATGAATTCCAGCTAAATGTATATAAAGTGTAAAGCTGTCTAACAAAATTAAAAATAATATTTAAATGTGATTTGAACCCACTGATAAATGAATTATATAAAGATGTGATCTCAAGAAAATAACTATACATCCTGAAGATAATCAAACTAAAAGTTGAGATATGTAAACTAAAGTAGAAAGGGCTCACCAGCAAAGTAATAATATAAAAACAGAATCTCTGAGTTTAAAGAAAGGATAAATATAATAGCAAATGTAGAAGGAAATAAACCAAAACATCAAAGAAATATGAGAGACAGACACAGGAACTTTGAAACTTTATTCAAAGTCCAAATTTACATCTTAAAGGCAGTTATTCAGAGAAGAGGCAATAGCTAACAGCATAGGAAATACATTCAACATAATGATAGCAGAAAACTACAAATCTTCACACAAAGAAGCCCTTCTAGAAACCAAAGGTTTTCAGAATACAACATACCATACTGCGACATATTTTAGCTAAAATAATAAGCAGAGAAAGAGAAAAGAAAACTAAAAGCCACAAGAGAGAATAAACAAGTCACTTACAAGAATACTCAGTAAAATTATTTCATAAAAGAAACATAAATTAAAACACTCCATCATGTGTTGGAGGCATGGCTCAGTTGGTAGAGTACAAGCCAATGAGCAAAGGCATTAGGTACCAAGAAGAGAGAAAGAAGAAAGAAAGAAAGAAAGAAAGAAAGAAAGAAAGAAAGAAAGAAAGAAAGAAAGATAGACGGAAGGAAGGAAAGAAAGAAAGGAGGAAAGGAAGGAAGGAGGGAAGAAAAGGAAGGAAGAAAAGGAAGGAAAGAAGGAAGGAAGGAAGCAAGGAAGCAAGAAAGCAAGGAAGGTAGAGAAGAAAGGGCACCCTATGATAAATCTAAACCAATTTACTACCACTAAGCAGGCACCAAAGAAAGTGATTATAATCATCTTTTACACAAAATAAGTTGAGAAGATATTTTATAATAGACGAGTAACAGGAAGAAATATGACACTAAAATTTGGGGAGTAATTGGCAAGAACTACTGTAGAACTTTCTGTTAAATCTGAAATTAATGTTATTAATTAAACAAAAATAAGAATGAGCAAACCAATCATAATGCAATACTCAACTATATGTTGTTTACAAGTTTCTATCTGACAGAAACAAACACTTAACTACGGTCTGCATACAACTACATTTGCTCAGCAAATAGAAGAGAAAATTGACAAAAAAGCATTTAATCAACCCAAAAGGCTCCTACACAGTGAAGGGCACATACGTTTTCACTCATATGTAGAAGTTAGTCTTAAACATGTCCATATAATACATACAATGTCATGTGTACATGTATGATCAATCCCACTAGAATGTGTTGTGTGTTTGTGAGACAGCTAGATGAGACTCCTTCAAACAATTAGCATGCACTTAAAAATAACAAATATTAAGAATTTGAAAAAAATATTTTTGGTATGTAAGAATTGGTGGGAAGTGGCAAATAGAGAAGGCAAATACAGAGTTTGTTTTAGATACATGTATGAAAATGGAGCAGCCAATTTGATGAAAATGGTTTGGGACCAGGGAAAAGGGGATGATAGAGAACAGAGAGGTGACTATGAACAGTAAACACTATGTATACAAATGGGCTATTAAAGAAAACCTTCTTAGAACTAATTAACATCAATAATATAAAAAGGAAATAAAAAATGTGATAGAAATGTGAAATATACTGATAGAATTGAAAAAAGCAAATAAAATTGATGAGGAGGGATTTTTGCTTTTTACCTAATTTATAATGTAAGCTTTAGGGAGCCCTCTGGGAATAAACATGTTATCATGTCACTAGAATGTATAAGTTTATTGATAAAACCAATAATAGCAAGATCAGCCATAGCCAGTTTCAGGCTTTTGAAATGCATCATAGCTCATGGGCCACTCAACATCAATAGTCCAGAAATAAACACACAAATACTCATGAAAGAGTTAATCAAAGACAATCAGAACTTACATAATCTTTACAGCTTCATGTGTTATAGAAAACCTATACCTTGGTGGCACAAAGTCTTTAGAGCTGTTTGACAACTGATATTTTATATTAGTGAACTTATTTAAAAGTTTAAGTGAATTTTTTAAAAACACTAATGAGTGTCAAAAAAGTGCCAGTTTTGAATGCAGCCAAATGCTGTGAGAGTGAGATAAGATCTTGATGTGCAGGTAGAAACATTCTCTTCTAATCCTTCTCTAGCTCAACGCACAGGGAACAAAGCCCATTCAGGGTGCTCACTGAACCATCCAAATGGAATCCATCAGAAGATACGCATAGCATCTGCAAATATCAGGGAACACAAACAAGAGTGAAGGAAAAGCATCTCAAGGGCTCTGTTTGTATAGGTCTGCCCCTCCAAGATCTACCCATGCTCAGAGCTCTTCACGGAGAGCGTACTTTAATGCACTGCCTAATGGCTTCGCTCTTCAAACCCCACACACTCCGTTACAGCACATATGTTAGGCGGCCTGCGCACGGGCTAGAACTGAAGCAACATTCATAGCCTCAACACAATCAAACTGAAAAATTAATGCTGCAAGGGGAAGAGCCGTATTGCGAACCTCCACAAACGACCTATTATTTGTGCCAAGTAAATATCAAAGGGACAATAAACAGGTTTAGGACATAAAAAGGAAAAAGCGAAAACATTAATAGACAGAGGCACGCGTGCTGTGCTTGAGTGCATTTGCCACAAGGTGTGGGGGTCCCAGGTGCCGCTGCCTGTGTCTCCATCGGTCAGCCAATGCCCCGCAAATCACTGACCTTTACAAAATCGAGCAATTCTCTAGTCAAGGTGGAATGTACACAGACTCACAAAACAGACCCTCCGTTTCAGTGAATTTGGGAGTTCTTGGAGAAAACGAGACATCCTTAATATTAATAATGCAAGGTGAAGAATATTTGTAAAAATATTTGGAGTAGCAAAGTGCTATTTGAGTGTAATGATAATAAAATGAGGGGCAACTTTAATAGTTTTCTTTACTAATATGTTAATGTCCTGTTGAAGAATTTGGTTAGGCATTCTTTTCTCTCTAAAGTGATTCACCCACCATGTCTTACAGAGTAAATAATCACATCATTAAGAGATGCATAGCAAGAAATATGTCTAATAATCAAGGGCTTGCTACTTATAGAAGCATACATTTTACCCAGTAATTCCAATTACATTAATAGTGATAACTGCTGCTAATTACAAAGAGTGCTTGTTACCTATGTACCATTGTCATAGTTTGCAGCAACAACAACAACAAAACAAGATCACCATGGTAATAAAAAGCTTGAGCAAGGCCTTGTACACCTGTGATCTTTCACCCAGCTACTGGTTTACAGATATATCTGTCTCAGTTCTGTGGTTTGAGAATAAATAAATACTCAAGAGTAGGGTGTATTGGTGTTTTTATGTAATTTAAGCAAATTCATGCTGCTGTAGGATTTATGAAAATATTCTTTCTGGTATTAACTGAATGGACTTTGAAGAGACAAATATATTTAATAACAAACTCAAAATTAGGCACTTAAATCTATCACTTGAAATAAAAAACCACTTCATTAACATCTGTTCCCTTTATTTATTTATTTATTTATTTTTGGTCCAGTCATGGGGCCTGAACTCTGGGCCTGAGCGCTGTCCCTCAGCTCTTCAGCTCAAGGCTAGCGCTCTACCACTTGAGCCACAGCGCCACTTCCAACTTTTTTTTTCTTTTTTGCTTATGTGGTGCTGAGGAACTGAACCCAGGGCCTCATGCATGCAAGGCAAGCACTCTACCACTGAGCCACCTTCCCAGCCCATCTGTTCCCTTTATTATAACTGGAGAAGGATAAAGTAATATATGCAGGTATTAAAGTCAGCTTCTATACTTTTGTTTAAATTTAGGAAATGGATAACTCATTGTGAAAGGCAATCCCACAGTTACTGCAAATGTTTAACCTGAGATTAACTGATTTTTTTTCTACTTTCACTGCAAAAGATTAGTAATGCTCTAATAAATTTAAGAACATTGAGATTACAGGACATTATTAAACTTTCATGGAAGCAAAAATCTTTGAAACCATTTCATTAGTGTAGACTTTCAAATGTTATACAAGAGACATGGCGACTTTGAACTGTGTCACGTCAGGTAATTTTTCCTGTCTCTCTAGTGGTTTGACTAGAAGGACTACAAACTATTGTACAATTATCTTCTCCAAATGGTACTATAATTTTCATGTGAGAATTTCCATATCACTAAAACCAACTATGAATATGTTCATAAATAATTGCATAAGTAGGATAGGTAATTATTATAGCTTGAACGCATTCCCCAAAATTTGTGTATGGGATTATATGCTCTAATAAAAAATCTTGATGAGAGAGAATTTTCTTTCTCAACCTCTGCCTGCCGTACTGTGAAGAAAAAGCAAGAAAGTGTCTCAATCTCTAAGTATTAGAAATAAGTTTCTAACTATCATGAATGAATTAACTTGTCTTCCATGTTCTGCGGTATTTGCACAAAAAGGTAGCCCTAACTAAAGAAAATCCTCTTTTCAAATCTAAAACAATTCTTATTTATGGTATCTTAATAGATATTAGTGTCTACATCTTTTACACATTTTTGGTATAATTTGCTTGGTGAATTCCCTCAAATAAAACATATATTGTAATTGGAGAGTTTTAGATTTTTTTCATATCCATTAAAAGTCTTAGATACACAAATCTAGAGTCTCAATCCTCAATATTTCTCATTGTTGCTATTTAATATAGATTTACAAGGAGCAAGGAAATTGTAAACAATAAGAATAACAAGTGAATATATAGTTTCTAGCACAGGAAATGTTAATAAGCCATGCTTATCTATCAGCAAAAGTACTTTGTGAATCAAAACAAATTCCAATCAGTGTGCCCAAGGAAACAAAAAAATGGCCAATAGCCTTTTACTACAGAGAATAGGCATGCCTACTTGATTAGGAGGTGTGAATATTATCACTTAACAAATACTTGATTATTCTTTGACTACCTACTCAATCATTGTATCATACTACTGACTTTCTTTGTGATTTAAGGCAAGTTAATGAAACACATTGTGTCTCAGTTTCCTTATTCAAAGAATATTCTGGCTGTGCTGCAGTGAAGATTGATATATGGGTCACTTTAAGTGCATACTGTGGTGTTAGGAATCCTGGTGTCTCTCAGTATCACTAGTGTCATCACTGATCCAACACTTACATCTGGGCTCTCCTTTAACAATCCTGCACAGACTGACATCAACTCTAACAGATTAGCAGCAATTGACATTCTCCCCCTTTTCCAGATTTTAAAAGTGAGGCATAAAGAGAAACATGTAGCCAATGTGTAACAGTTAGGATTTAGACCTGTCAGTAGGATTCCAAGCCTTTGCCTCCATTCTCAATGTGCTTGTTATTTTATCAGTGCTAGTATTCAGAACTGTGTTGTGTGTGTATGCCAGTTCTGAAGCTTGAATTCAGGGCCCGGGTAGCTGTCCCTGAGCAATTTTGCTCAAAGCTAATGCTCCACTTGAGCCTTAGCTCTACTTCCCACTTGTTAAATGGAGATAAGGGTCTCTTGGCTTTGAAACCTGATCTCAACCTTCTGAGTTACTAGGATTGCAGACATAGTCAAATATTTAAGCAGATTTTAATTTTGTTTTCCCACTTAGATGAGCACATGATGTGAGTATTAAAATGAGTATTTAAAAAATATATGTACTCATGCTTGAAAGTTAGAAAATAGTTTTTCAAGGATGTGATCATCCTTGGATTCACTCCTTCAGGTACCCACTTGTGAGCTTGGTGATGTGATACCATTATGTACACAAGGAACTGACTCTTCAATAATTTAAAAGACCTCAGATTGTAGTAATTATAAGTGATCAGATTGTAGTAATTATAAGGCAAACACTCATTAAACCTTACAGATTAGTGTCTTGATATTAGACACTTTGCTAACACCTCAGTATCTCTGCTATACTTCTGAGAAAGATTTCAAAAGATGACTTGCATAGTGCAGAGGGTAGTACGGGCAGAAGGACACTATGTATATTTACACAGTGCAGAAAATAGAACAGGTGCAGGGATACTACGTACATGCATACTATCACCAGTTATGTGGCAGATCAGGCACAAATGCAAGCTTGCTTACTTGCAATGTCATTGTTTTATAGTTTTGCTTTCCTGCTTCCCATTTAAGGTCATGATTGAATGTTCATGTGAGACTCAAAAGGATCTGCAGCCTAACCCACTGAGAGGTTGATCTTACCTGAGAAATTGTGGGGTCAAATACCAAACTTCAGCATCTCAAGTTATAAAATAACCTCAATGTGGGTTCCACAGAAAGTCTGATTAAGAACACTGTTCCCTGTTAACGGACCTTCCTAGAAGAGTCAATTGTCTGTGGCCTGCCAAGTACCTAAATGAATTAACTTGCTGGGTGAAGTTATTTTCTGATGTCAGGGTGTCCTGGAGGAGGAAATGAGGTGGAAAACGATTATGCTTAACCCTTGTATAGTAGCTGTCACACTGATACTAAACTCTATTCCTGAGCAGAGTTTCAAGTAGTTTGGTTTATAGATTTTTAAAAAACAAACTACTGACACATCATGATAGTCTTTCCATAGACTATCAAAGTGAAATATATATATGACATCTATATGTCATATATATTGAAAAAGAAAATAAGAGCTATCAGAAAGAAATGCAATTGATTATCATACCAGAATAAATCTTTTCAAGGTAGGAAATTACACTTCAAATTGACAACACCCGAACAGAAAAGTAGGATGCAATTTTGAGATATTCAGGCTGTCCATCAATTTTAGATTCCATCTTGTTTAATTTGCTTACTCATTATTTGAATTTCTTTAGTTCCTGTAACTTAGCAACAAAAAAACCATTGGTGGTATCTTATTAGTTAAAATGTTCTGGTTGCTCCTTTTAATCGTTTTCATTCCTCTTCCACTAATGTGGAATAGCTGTTCAGATAAACCTCTAAGTAAAATTACAAAACAAAACAAAAAACACAGAGTCACTTTTAGAAACCTATTCCCTTAAGTCTCTGTGTCCCTTTCCTAGATAACCATAAATGGAGTCTACTTCTCCTCCACTTAGAGCTCCATAAAAGCCCTCAGGAAAGGATCAACTAATGAAATGAATGAAACTAGTCATTACTCTCAAATGTAAGCACAAAGTGTACTGAATGAATGCATTAAATTAAGAGCCAAAGTCAATATGTAAAAAGCTAAGAGCTCATCTTCACATTAGCTATAGGACTTTCCCATTCTTTGGAGAGTGGAGACAGAAGGAGACTCAGTATTTTTTTCCAGATACAATGGATGAGATCTATCCAACTTGACGTCAAAATAATAAGCCCAAGGAAACCTTGCAAAATCCCCTATGATAATTTTTCATACTAGCATTTGCATATCATGTGAAAGTAAGTACACAAACTCAAAGACAGAAAGGGTCAATAACTTATGTAGAAGTCAGAATTCCTGGATGTGCTTTGCATAAAAAAAAACTCGTGGCACACATTTTGTGTGGTATGTCAAGGAAAAATTTTAAGCAAGTTCTTTGGTGAAGTCCCTGAGGAAGCAGTGCATTTTGAATGTCTATGAGACTACAAAATATGTGTCTATGCCCAGTTCCTTAGGAAAGGAGAATTACTTTGCTGTTCTTCGCTTTTCTAAACTATTTTTTCTTTAATAACCTCTTGATCTGTGCAGTGAGGTAGAGATACCTGATCCACTTCTGTCTCAATGGTTACAGCAAGGACAGATGATAGCAACTAGATATGCTTGTCTGCTCTCAGCTCTAGTATGCTTCTAAGAAAGAGGTCAGTGTGATTACAAGCTGAAAATTTTGCAGAAGGAATCCTAAATGTACTTCAATATTATGTAACAGATAAAGCAAGTTGATTAGAATAAAATAAGCTTTTTAACACTTCGAGACCAGACTGTGATTTATTGACACTGGGCCACCAAAGCTATGAGCTAGGATTAAGGTTAACAGAATTCCTTAAATCCTTGGTCTCACAGATAAAAATCCCTCACTTTAGTCTTTATCAGGGTGACTCTCTGAAGGATAAGGAGAAGCTGGTGTTGAGATATGGAAAGACAGAGAGGGGCATACATTTCCGTCCACAAGATTGATGCCCAGTTACTTCTAATTTCCTTCATGGTATAAAAGCCAACTCATAAATGCCTATATAAATTGGTTCAACACAAAATAACTGTATTTTCCTCAGAAAAAAAAATGAGCTGTACATGGGATGACACTGCGTAGGAAAATGTTTTTCTGTCAAGATGCACTGTTTATCTGCTCCAGTCCAGCTACGGTCCAGGAAGGAAGGGTTTCAGACTCATTTCTGGAGTAGAGAGTGCCCTGTGCCCATCAAAGACACTTGCTTCTCAGCAATTGGACAAAAAGCTAGGGACAGTTATAAACATTATAAAAATAAGGTAATGCATTTTGTTCACTTTCTGATGGAAATATTTGATTTTATATGGATTTATGAAGAAAAAATCATACAAATGAGGTAGAAAAGTAAACTTTGAACTTCCCGGTATGTTTTTTAGTCATTTATTTTTTATTACCTGGTACTTATCACACATAATATTGAGGCACATTGTAATATTCCAAGAGATCCATACAGCACACTTGTCCAGTACAGTACCTTTCCAATCTGATAATTCCATAGTCTATATTCAGGTTCACTTTCCTAAACTTCAATATTTGAAAGAAAACAGGTCCTGTATGTCTTTCTGAAATTGGCTCATATCACTTAACACAGTGTCCTGCAGTCTCTTTCATTTTGTTATAAATGCTAAGATGTCATTGTTTTCTCGGCTGAATAGTTTCCATTATGTCCACATCATAAGGAGTGTAAACTTGTTCAACCACTTTGGAAAGCAGTATGGTGGTTCCTCAAAAGACTCCACATAGAGCTCCCCTATGATCCAGCAATCCCGCTTTTGGGCATTTACCCAAATGATCACAAACAAGAACATACTAAAGCTACCAGAACAATATGTTTATTGCAGCATTATTTCCCATAGCTAAGATATGGTACCAACCCAGATGCCCCTTAGTAGATGAATGGATCAAGAAAATATGGTGTATATACACAATGGAATTCTTTGCCTCCATCAGAAAGAATGTCATTGCCCCATTTGTTAGGAAATGGAAAGACTTGGAAAAATCATATTAAGTGAAGTAAGCCAGGCCCAAAGAAACATAGGTCCCATGGTTTCCCTTATTTGCAATAACTAGTATATGTCTGAAACAAGCAGAAAAGGTCAGATAAGTTGATGTTAGGTGAAATGAACCCCCAAATAAGAACTCAAATGTTTTTTTTTCTTTCTTGCGATTGTTTCTAACATATTTATGAGATATTTGTTTGTTGCTCTGTACGTCCCTCCCCCACAGTATAACCCCTGTTTTACTCTCTTTGATGTTGGTATACTTTGTGGATGAGAAGGGAAAAAATAAAGTGTTTAAATATGCATACAAGTGGACCGATTGCAACAATGAGATGTACAAGACGTTATGTCGTAAAATGAACTTTACAACTTTGGGGCCAGGTGAGGGTGGGGGAGTTGGGAAGGGATGGTAAGGGGAAACAAAGGAGGAGGTTACAATGCTTGATAAGAAATGTACTCATTATCTTGCCCATGTAATTGTAACCCCTCTGTATGGTATTTTCACAAAAAAAAAATAAAAACAAAACAAAAAACCCAAAAAACTTGGACACCATTGCTGCTCTACTTAATGGGCTGACTGTAGCCGAACGTAAGACCCCACACTGGCCTGATGGCGGAGTTCAAGGAGACAGATTGCTGCAATAGTTGAGCCCTCAGTTGCTCTGGGCTTACAGCCTTACTTTCTTGATATCCCTTGGAGAAAAGGATCTCCAAGTCCACTCCTGCTGACCTCCTGCCATACCCCTGTATGGATGCTCACCCCTGGAACTGACTTCCTCTGCATTCCCGCAGAGACTGAAGTTCTTAGCTTTCAGGAGCCACTCAATATTAATTTCCGTAGTTAATTCTTCACCTAAAGGGTGAAGTGAACTGCCAATAAGCTTGTAGATAATGCAAGGTGGTTATATGTTTTCCTTCTGAGCATATTAATACATTTGCATCACCTAGTTCCATTCTATCAGTTATACTGAACAATGAAGCCACCCCATCCTTTTCAACTATTGTATGAATTTATTTCCTTTCCAGAGATTTATTTTCAAATTATTCTGTAGGGATTCAATAATTTAAAATGAAGTTAGAGAGAGCGTTCACTATCACATCATCTTAATATTACTGGAGAAGAGTTTTACTCATTTTTCCCAAGTGAAAATCCAAAGCCATGAGATTTCTGTATTCAAAAAAAAAAGTCAATGTTGCTCCAAAAGACAGCATGTTTGCAATGCTTCATCATATTTTATCATGCAACAGGAACTAAAATGGCATTCTTTTCAGCACCAAGCAAATATTTGGCCAAATACTAAAAGTATTATTGAAAAACTACACTAAAACTATTATTAAAAATTCTTTTTCAGCTATGTAAAAAATTCAGGTAGACAAGTAGCCCATTTACTGAATGGAATTGGAAAAAAAGTGTACTCACTGTATTTACAGGTTGAATATATGTCAATGTATTTAAATTAGTTGGAATATGTGATTTTAAGACTACACATACTAGTTATTGTACTAGCTACTAGGTGTAATAGCTATGTACTAGCTAGTGTGCATAGATTAAAAATAGGCTGTCCATACTCTTTCATGATGTCAAAATAAATATTTCAAAATAAATCTTTAGTGCCTTCAACATTTAAATTAAGGTTCAGAGAAAAACTTTTAGTTGATCTCATGCAATAGCATTTCGTTGACAATGCAGTCCATTCCCATGCTTTCTACTTGTGGTAACACCAACACAGAGAGTGTTTTGCTTGCTGCCTTGGCTAAGAAACATCCAGAAAAATGCCTCCAGAAAGCTCACTGAAAAGATTCCTTGCCAGCTTATATGCTGGTGTTGCAGAATTTTACCCTATTGATTCATCATTTCCCAATTAGGTTTTCCTCTGATAGTTAGCATAGAAGAATAATAGGAATGCCTTTCTTTGACTTAATATGAATATCAAATTTCATGCAACAGTCCTTATTAAATCTAGTGCAAGTAAAAACTAATGATTTCCTGCTCAGTCATCAAGAAATTGAAAGCCTTGATATGCCCGGATAGTGACATAGTCCTATTTCCTGTTGGTAACGCTGGATAGAAAAATTACACTGGAATTCTGCAACCCTCATCTCACGTTCCCACACACTTCATAAATTACAGCAGAAAGCCAGGCAGGTCTCGTGGTCTGCCCGACAGAATCATATTCACTTAAGCCAGCCCATTTGTGCTCCTCTTTTTCCCGGTGCTGAATAACTAAGGCAGTTCAATGGCCAAGCTTGAGTTTTTACCCCTGAGTGTGCGGTTGAGATGCCAGCCACAGGGTCGCTGAAAAGTGGCTGAGCCCACCTTTGTTGTTCCTGGAGGATGTGCTGCGTTAGTTAATAACTGATAATTCAGGTTAAAAGGAAGGATGAATGTTCGGATGCCATTCTCCCCATTGTGTCTGGGGGTGTGTGCCCTCCTAGCCCACCAGGCTGTCTGGGACCGACCTGTGTTTACCTTCTGTCCTGGCCACTTCCCACTGAGTTATTGATGTGTTCCTCTGCCCAGGAAGCCCACTGTCCCTGCTGCACTTTGTTCAGCTCACACCACAGGCACACACAGGCTTTTGTTGTACTGTATGCAGAGAAGAATGTTTGTGGAGAAAGATGCTGAGTGTCTGGGCTAAACTTATTTTTTAAGAGAAGTTGGAAAGAAACAAACATCTTATTACACATTCTCCTCATTCAGATGATACCTGAAAGCTTTTTCTGCTCCCAGAGAAGACAAAGGTCAATTCTTCCCTCTTCTTTTGCATCATCTGAGACCAAGGCCTGAAGAGGTCCACACAAAGGGAAAAGGAACCGAACAGGCTTTGACTTCATGACAGCAAAGGCATATTTGTGTCATAATCCTGTTTATTCTGTTGTTGTTGTCATACAAAAAAAAAAAAAAGAACTGTTCTTAACTCAGTTTGGACCAAATTGGAGTTCATTTAATTTGCTTAACACACCTGAGCAGTCTTTCTGGTTACTCATAAGGAAGAAAACTAAAGCGAATGTGGTTGTGGAAATGGATTAAATGGTCTAAGAAAAATTAGATAGCATTACTATTGGGCCTCACAAACATGTTTGGCTCTTAAATATGACTATGCATTCGTGCTCTTTGCACTATTTACAATCCCTGACCCCCAAAAGAGATATTTGGGCATAGTAAAGTAAGAAAACCTTTGAAATTTAGCACCTCACTTTCCAAATTTTTAAAATAAAATTTAATTGCTTCAATAGCTTAAGATTTTCAGTTATCACTTTGAAATACAAAAATAAATTATTTGAGGATTATACATAATAAACAACATTCACATTGTAAAACTTACATTCTGAAACTAGGCTGTATGTCCACTTATATGTCTTTTATTTTTTCAGTGTTTAATTTCCTTCCTTTATAAAGTTATCAATTGTCCTATGTATATCTAAAACATGCAAAGGCAGCAAAGATAGTATTTACAACTCAGCAAAGATGAGTTTCTATTATAAACCATTTCAGCATAATTCATATTTTTATTATCAATGCTCCTGTTTTTGAAGAGGTGATAATTTGAGTAAACCATTCTTCTTATTTAAACACAATATATCAATATGATTTATATAGTATTATATATAACATTATACTTCAATATAAATACTTTATCCAAATGTTGAGATGAAATCATTATTATTTATGTTGAATAGCTTATTGAAAGTTACTTCTGAACTCAGTTTTTATATTGTGGTAACAAATATTATTAAACTGATATATGGGATTTATTCTTTGAGAAGCTTCACTACTTTATGCATGATTTTTTGCATTCTACACCAGAATATTAAAGGTAGGAAAAGTGGCTTGAAAAGGTGACTTCAAGAAATACTCAGAATCATCCAAGAAATGTACTCATTACCTTACTTATATAACTGAAACCCCTCTGTATATCACCTTGTCAATAAACAAAAAGATTCTTCCAAATTGAAGCACAAAGCCATGCAATAAAATGCTTTCACATTAGTTATTATGGTGTTCATATGTAATAAATATTTCCCTTTAATAAATGTCATTCTCTGTTTTTTTTTCAGTTACATGTCTTGTGGTATGATGGTCTTTTCTTGGCTGATACAGAACCAAAGTAATTTAATTGTATTTGATAATTTGAAAAACGAATCCTAGTCCCTCCTTATAACTGCTAAGTTTTATTTGTCAATGATAACTTATTAATGGGTCTTTTAAAACTTTACCAACAAGTAATATGCTAT
Organism: Dipodomys ordii; assembly: GCF_000151885.1. Lineage (NCBI taxonomy): Eukaryota > Metazoa > Chordata > Mammalia > Rodentia > Heteromyidae > Dipodomys > Dipodomys ordii. The sequence goes on from NW_012267281.1 coordinate 2,860,798, forward strand.
TGGTATTATAGTCAAATAGTAATTTGTACTTAATTGTGATTGATAGTATAACTTAGAAATAATCCATCTTGTTTGTTTAATGTTTTCTTTTTAACAGATGAACAGATATATTTCCCCAAAATAATTCCTACTAAGTAATACTACTTCCTTTACTAAAAATGTTACTCTAGAAAAATAAAGCATATCTTAACATACAGATCCATTAACAAATGCGAATAAATAATTTCATCCCCTAAATTTAGTGTAAAAATTCTCTGAAAGAAGAAATGGTTATGATAACAAATAATAGAAATTTATTCACATATGCACTTTAACTTCATCACAAATCCATCTACCATTTTATATATACAATGTTTTGCTTACAGAAATACTTAAACAGTTTTACTGAGATATTGGTATTTGTCTCCTACAACATAGTAAGAGTCCCTTTCATGGTAACTAAATAATTCAAACTATGGAATACCTATTAAAATCCATTTTGCTTGTTTTCAAGGAAAAATATTCCTTGCTTATGAGATGACAGAAAACATGTTTTAAGCATTCAGATTCTCATAGCTGTGACCTACTAGTGTTCATGTTAATATATTTCAGTATAAATTAATATTCTACCTCTTAAGAATGAAAAGGAGAGATTCAAACATACCACCAGTTACTTAAAGGAAGGTATTGGAAATGTGAGCATTATGAAAGATATGCCTAATCCAGATCATTTCCATTTGAAAGAAAAATGACTAATAATTGGTTGGCTTGCATCCAAAGTCACAGTGGGGGACAAAAAGCTGGTAAGTGCCCTCATAAAAATAGAAGCCATATCCACCAATTGAATTTAATTATATATGAAGGTGATGATGGAGCTAAACTGCCTGTAATTGGAGTCCAATTACTCAGCTGGTCTTCCATAAAATTAATTCATCTGAAAGTTTGCCATTGTTCTATGCTGCGGACCTGCTGCTGGTTTAATTAGTTAACACTGAGGAATCTTGAAACAGTAAATTATGTTGTCTTTATTGCCAATTATTGGTTAAGGAAAATTGTGTATAAAATATTAACATCAGATTGTGTATAAAATATTAACATCAGATAGGAAAGGGCAGAATAAAAGCACCTTCACTGGTTTTCAAGCTAAGAAGACATCAAATGAGAAGCAAGTGATTCTTCCTGTATAAAACTTGTATAGGAGAAAATGGAATCTATAGGCTACTGAATAGTCAAAGATGTTTGCAAATATGCAGCCTAGATTCCTTGCTTGATGTATAAAACTTGTATAGGAGAAAATGGAATCTATAAGCTCCTGAATAGTCAAAGATGTTTGCAAATATACAGCCTAGATTCCTTGCTCCATGTACGTACAAGTAAAGCATTAAGATTAGTATCAATGCAAAAGCACTAGAGAACATTGCTGCAGAAATTCTTCAGTAGGCTTTAACTTGCTTGAGTAATTTAATAAATTGTAAATAATTTGATAAGAAACCAGTGCAGATTTAAAATGCCACTTGCTCACTCCTGAGGTGTGATAAAGTAACCTATATTTTTTCTCAATTATATGAGTTTTGTAATATAGGTTGATTACAGAGCAGTTAAAATGTTTGAAATAACGATCTGATAGCTTAAATACGCTTGCTTAATTATCACTCTTTTTAATACAATAAAACGAAAGATAGTGCCAATTGTACTGAAATTACTGACAATATTTCAAAGCTGTCTCTTATCAATATCATGTAGAAATGGTTCATTTCTATTTAATTGGTTTCCTCATATTACACTTTCATTTAGAAAAAATTACTGCCCACAAAATTTTATTCTTCAATTTCATGCCCAGTAACTAACTCAAATGAAAGATCAGTACAACTATCTAAGAATAAAAAATTAACTGTAAACAGCTGACTTATCTATAAAAGAAAAATTAGCATGAGAAAAATTAGCATGATCAAGCCAGGAACAAAAAAAAAACTCTTCCAAAGTCATAGTGGATAGACATTTACAGTGCTTTAAAACACAATATTATTTACATGTAAGAAAATTAAAAATTACATGCCAGGAAGCTTAATGTATGGAAAAAATAGGAAATGTATATGTACATATTGATAGATAACTAGATTCAATGACTACATAATTCTGAAAACAAAGGAGCCTTTAGTGTAAGATAAGGTGGTGATTAATTGGAGACTATCAATTTTAGAACAATTTTATATTTTAAGGCAGACTTGAGCATCCTTTGTAATACTTTATTCAATAGATGTTATTCTTTGGACTTGTAGCATTGTTAATAAATAATTGTCTTACCACATAGTACAGTGAATGTAAGAATGGACATTACAGTTTTCTATATATAATCCAAATATAACACTGCAAAAGCCAATTACCTTTTAAAACCTTGTATTCAATCCAAAATACTGAGATTAAGCTCAACATTTACAGGAAACCTAAAGTCAAACCTTTTAAAAAGAAATGAGCTTCAGTTCAAGGGCAGAACAATGCAAAATAATCCTGAAAAATATTGTTTCCTTTCACAAGATTTCACAAAAACTTTAAATATATACTTAACAGGCTGCACTTAACATATGACTAACTTCAAGCCAAGTTAGCTAGACTTTACCAACTTGATGGATTGTTGGCAATTTCTTTATGCAATTTGATTATTTCATTTAAAACTCTGCTATTTCAACTTACATCTGTGGCTTCTGACAGAATCCAGATTTGCCAATTACTATTAATATAGTTAGCAAATTCATTTAACTGCATCTATACACATTTGCATATATTTTTGGTAAAATGTAGCATAAGCTGTCATTTACAAGACAAGGGAAGCAGAGATTGCTTCATTTTAATTTCAAAATGCAACGCAATTTTAAAATATTTTTAATACATCCCTACCTAAGACAAGTTTGAAAAGGTTCTTCTTTCTATGTCTCAAGTTACTCCAATGATTTTAGGAAGTTCTATGTTCTGTGTGATTGCTTAGTGTTACTAAGGGACAAAAAGCAGCACAGAAGTATTCCTATGGAGAACAGTGGTGGAATATCGGCTCCAAAATGTCATTGAGTACCACCAGGAGGACAGCAAGGGCTAATGCAAGCTCTTTTGTTAGAACTCTGAGAAGTGGTAATTAAACTCTATGCCAAAAGTGGGCTTTTTCTCACTTTACACTAGTAATACATTTAAGATGAAATAACTTATAACGAGGAAAAATGTGTCCCTGGTCTAGTTTCATGTAGCTTTGCTCAAGGTAATGCTTGATTACTTTATGATTACAGTAAGTGCTTAGCTCAAACAAACATGTGAGATTTTTCATTTTCTCTAAGCTATTAGAACAATTAGAAAAAAAGACTTTTTTTCCTATGCTTTAAAGGACTTGGTGCCTGTGTTTCCAGGATTATGTAAATCATGATTTGCCAACCATCTTATTTTCTGTAGTCAAATTCTAAAAAACAAATACATTTTCATTCTGCAATAGCTTATAGGTCTGTGGAGTCACCTAAGACACAACTCATTCAGTATACATTTGTACCTAGCACACAGGCGCGTGCACACACACACACACACACACACACACACACACACACACGGACATAATGCCTGACACACAGAACAGTATCTAACCACCAAAGAAGGGCAGTTTTCCTTAGAACTCAGATGAAAACTGATGTCTTCAGAATTTTTTCCACTCTGCATTCAGTTAGGTCCTCTATCTGGTGCAAAGATTGATAGTGGATGTCATAAAGATTAGCTTGAATATATGTGTATCCTAAGGTGGCAACAATTAAAGACCCAGCAAATTCTGACAGTGGTACCCTTTATGAAAGAAGTTTGCATCTGTGTTCTTTGAGTAAATGGTGAATATAGAGAAGAAACAAACAACAACAACAACAAACTAGCAATAAAAAGTATTGGAAGCCACATTCCTTGCTCAGATCATTCATATCCGGTAGTAACCAATGTTGCTTGTGTCACCTAACCTTTTGTTTACCTTAAATTCCTGAAATGTGTTGACTCCCTCATCTGAGCAAACTCTTCTTAGATCTGTTTAAGCGAGGCCCTGTGGTGCCCTATTTGAGACATTGAACTACATTGCTTTGAGATCTTTGGTTGATCCTTAGTTGGCCAACACAATTATGCACAGATATAATGGCAGATGATTCAGGCCTTCACAGTGATAATGACAAGAGCCTAAAATGAGCTCAGAGTATTTTAACCTCAATTCACAGAGAAATGTGCCATTAGATGAAGGTGAGAATTGTTCACAGTGGATGTGGAAAGAATCTTTTCTTGTATCTTGATTGAATTTTCAGATGGTATCAGCAGATATAAGAAAATGGAACTTTGATCCTGAGAGGTACAGAATAGCAGTGGGGGAAAATCAACTAAATGTGACTAGGAATCCAAAAATCACTAGAAAATCTTGAGTGCTTTGATTTTTCTCTCCATTAAGACAATAATAAAGCCTGCTTCTTTTATCCTTAAGTCCCGAATCATGTTATGAAAAAAGAAGGAAGGGGGGAATGTCAGGTTTCGTTCTGACAGGCCTTTTCTATTGAACAGTGGGATTCTTCTACACATCACGTCAAAGCAAAACAAGACATGGGCATCCTAGGGTACCAAACCTGAAAAATCTTGACTTGAGAAATCTCAGAGCTGGCACAGCAGTTGAAATGGTGAGGTCGATTTGCTCAGCTCTGGAAACAAATTTCCTCCATCCTGTAGGGCCAGATCTGTAAATTGATTTTTTTGTTTTTTTGTGGGTTTTTTTTTTGTTCTTGTTGGCAACTGGTGGTGGCATACAGTCATCCTGAGTCTCTCAGAAACTACATGCTTCTATCTCCTTTGGACATTCACAGGAACAACTGATTCTTAATAAAAATAAATAGATTGAATATACAAAGATATGCATTTAAAATGGAAATAAAAATGTGAGAGAGGAAAACTCAGTGAAAAAGTTATTTTTAATGTTTTCTATGGGATTCTGACCACAGGAATCACTTTGCTTTCCCATAGGTGGAAATGTGTTCCAGGCAATGACAATCTGTGAGTTATAGTCAACCTGACAACTCTCAACAGAGGTGGAATTAGATATCACACTAAATAACATCAATAGTCACCATCAAATGGGAATCAGAGCTATTTCCAAAAAGCATTCATACATGAATGTATTGCTCTCTCCCTTCACTCAATAAAAATTCATTCATGCTCAAGTGAGGCCCATATTTGACACTGTACCTTTTTCATGAGAGCACTATATAGTACTATGTCATTTGCCAGTGCTTAGAACCATCTATTCTGTAACTATTGACTGTCATGTTGATGCAATTCTAGTCACACACTAGGAATACATTAGTCAATAACACAAAACAATTCCCTGGTGGTTTTATATTATTGTGTTGCTTAAAAACAATGTAACTGATAAACAGTGTAACTAAAATATATTATATGTCATCAAAGATGGTGACATCCACTTAGGAAAAAAAATCACAGGGCAGTTTGAAGATGGGCTGGCAAGCTAAAAATATAAAGAGGAATGATCAGAGTAGGTATTTATTACTAGCAAAAGAAAATAGTTTTCTGTGCTCCAATGTACTCTTGCTTGTACTCCTCACCCCTAAAAGTAAAAAATATAGAAAAATCATAAACCTAGAGGATAGAAACTCCAGGGATATATCACATCTACCACACCTGGATTAAGAACTGGGTTAAAATTACTTTGGCATAATTCAGTATCAAAACTGCATTGCTTTTAAAGCTTATTCATCTCACGGTTGTGCAGGCAGGAGAGCTAAGGCCAGGGTTTGTCTCTGGTGTAGACCCTGTAGAGTTTCAGGTTTGCACAGGACATCCTATGGTGAGAGATGCTCAGCTCTGTAACCCATGAGTCCATTTACAGATGAGCACATTCTTAGGGGAGAACTTTCATGACTAACAGCCTCTTCGCGGTTCTACCTGTCCTTACCTCTTATCATCTCACAATTAGGATCCAAATTCAACATGGGTTCCGGTGGGGATCTGTAAACCCCACTTAATGCCATCCACTGTCACTCAAAACAGCAAAATGCTTAGAGGTGGGCAATGCACAAGAGACTCCTCCTCCCCAACTTCCTGAGTAGCTCCTGTTGAACTCAGACTATTATAATTTAACCCCATTGTTAAACTAACCAAAAAAAATCATATATCTGAAAATAGGATACCCTCAGGTCTCCATTGTAGTCGACGCTATGAAGCTTCAATGTAAAGGATAATTTTGTAGTTAGTGCAGACAGACCATGTGTGCAGTATTTTACAGGTAAAATAACTAGAAATACTGAAGAGGGAGCTGAAGGTATTATGTGCATTAGAAGAACAATGTGAGCGAACATCTGGTGTGCAAAATTCTTTCCATAACCGCCAATGCATGGAAGAAATACACCTGAAAACAACAGAGTATCATAACAGGAAAATGTACAAAATCATTGCATTTCCAAGATGGGATACTAAATAACCAAAAATAGAATATGTCACTCCACACAAAGCTATTTGTAATCTCCCAAGTGAAAAATGCAGGATTATTCTGATTATGACGGAAAAACATATATGATTGGTAAGAATAAAAAGACTCGAATTAATCAAAACAATGTTGAACTGACTTTATTGAAGCCTCTGTGACTGACTAATTTGTTTTTGTGTCTATTTACCTATCTTCTCTGCAACCAACAGGAATCACATCAATTGCTAACATACAGAAAGTTGCTGTTTGAAAAATGCTACCTGGAACAAGGTTGAATACAAAGTATCATCCTTCCCCTGTGGTCAACTGTTACAATAATTAATGAGTACAAGACAGTATTCTCAGAGAAGCAGATGATGGCTCTATTTCTTTAGGCTAGACCCTCTAGAAGTGTTGCAGGAAGCTGACAGATGCCCTGCATGCTGTGTTTAAACATGATTTCTTAATGGAAAATGGAAGAAATAATAACATCGTCTACAAAATAAATACAGCCCAGTCTCTCTCCAAGCAAATTTTCTATTGACCATATTCTCTCTTCCTACTATTGATGGTCTCCCTTTTCAATCAGGGTACCTCTAACCTATTACTTCACCACCTGGAACCCCCCATAGAAACTTTCTGTGCTCTTAAAGAGCCCACGGCTTTTGTTCTGCAAAGACTGTAAATAAATTGGAGGCTGTCAAAGTCACCCCCAAATAAAGTGTGGTTTGTTCAGTGCTTGCTCCAAAGGCTTGTGGGCTAAGTAGGTAACTAAACTACATTTATAGACTGCTCAGCCAAGGATAGTGAGAACACAAATGGGAATTCTGGTTAACCACAGCCACTCACACCTATAATTCCAGCTACTTGACAAACAAGATTAAGATTTCAATTCAAGGCCATCCAGACACAATAAGACCCTACCTCAAAGATCAAAGTGGGCATTGATGCTTGTAGTCTGGTGGAGCTAAGAGCAAGCGAGAAAAAGAAAGATTCTCATCTGAAAAATAAAATACATCCAAAAGGTTGTAGATGTACTCAAGTGGTAAAATACTTGTCTAGAAAGCATAAGGCCCAGAGTTCAATTCCCAATATTGCTTCTATGTGAGTAAATAAATAAATGCTCTTTATAGTCAGTGCATCTGTAGCAATAGGAAATATTAGTCATCACCTTTACCACGCTAGCTTTAAAAAAAATTAAGAGATTCCAGTACAAACTAGCTCAATTCCTGGGGATTCTGAGTTCTCTTATGCATACCAAGGCCACACACTTCTGCAGCTTCTCCTGTAGAGGTTGCCAGTGATTTCCACCTTCTCTTCTAGACTCCTTGTAGTTAGAACATGCGTTTCTCATCTAAATCACCCCTGGAGTTGTATTGAAGAGACTGACTATTATATATCTCTAAAACACATTTTAGACTAGGAAGGAATTTGGCCACAATCATACAGAGTAAGTTTCCCACACTGATAGGAGCTCTTTTATTTAAACCTTAATCCCTGTCTGAAATGATAAATTTTAATTATCGCTCATTAGAATTTTGGGTGCAGCAGGCAAGATTCCTTCCAGGCAGGATTTCCAGAGTCTCAGGCAGTGAGTGGCACACATCAGAGACGCAGGATAGAATCGTGGACTGTGCCAAGTAACTTCAGATTAGCAATTAACCAAAGCCTCTGAAAGCCCATGAAAATATCAGGTCAGAATGTGAAAAATGCACAGAGCAATCTCAGCTTTGTCAAGACCAGGTTATGCAAATTCATTTTCGTTATGTGTCATTCTAATCTTAGAAAGGAGGGAAGAAGAATAACAGGAGTGTCAGGGACAGAGGCTGAAGAGATTTCTGAGTCCTGTGACCTTCAGAGAGCATAGCTACCCTCAGGCCAGGGCCATGTCCTTGGAGTTCATCAGGATCGCTCTCCATCTGTCACCTTCTCCACACTTCTAGGAAGAGACAAGATCTCCCCTAGTGACACTGTCCATGGCTCATGAAACGGAAAAAGCAAGAACAAGTTTCTGAGCAGCCTGGCCACAGATGAGGCTGTCTCTTTACATCAAACATACCACCATGGTTCTTTTAGTACAACTGAACTACACCTTCCCTTCATGTAACTAGAAATCGTTTTCTAAAACACTAGGCTTCCTGTGAATTGCTCACCTTCGTGCCCACTCACATTTCTGTGCAACTGGAAGCCAAAAATATGTCTAGAGCTTCATCTATTAAGATGAAGCCTGTCAGACAATATAATGGGGAAATGATTGGAGCTTCTGTGGGCTTTTTCTCCCTGACCAGCTCTCTCTGTCGTGTGTAGGTTAGAAAAGCGTGAAGTTGGCAAAGGAGTGGCATCTCCCTATTCCAGCAGTAGAGAACTCACCTTTTGCCACACTCTGACACTTTTGCCATGGACCAGACGTCTGTCTGTGGCTTTCTGAGAGTGATTGAAGCTAAATGTGACTCTCTCTGAAGACGAGATGGTCATAATTTTTCCTGCATGGCATATGATTGCATATCATTTATTCTCTTTAAAATTACATATAATGGAAAACCTTTTAGTTAGGTAGTTCTCTAAAGAGCGTTCAGAGGGAAAAATGCAGACAAGATAGATGATAAATGCATAGATAATCAAATAGTGAGAATCGGTTTCTTGTCCTTGTACTCAGACAGAGGCGTGATGCTTGGAACTGTGTGAAACTACCAATTTTCACCTTCCACATATTCACTCAAAACTTGGCTTTTAGAATAATTTCAAAATTTAATCCGAGGTGTAATATTTTCATCAGTAAAGAAATTAAACATTGCAAATGGCACTATGCATTGTGAACCTTCACTGGCATTACTTAAAATTATATAAAAATAGGTCCTGAGTGTTTGTTTCTATAAATTGACAATGAAGAACATTTCAAATCAAATTAAAAGAGAGCCACTAAAGGATTTTCATTATCCATTAAAAAATAATGTATCCCTGATTCGTCAACATTTTCAGCACCCATATATATATATATATATAAATGTACATGCCACATATGCATACACACATGTATGTATGAACGTATGTATGTATGCATATATATATATCTTGTTATATGTATTACTTCAACTATTTTCTGTCTTTCTACTTTCTATGTAATGATAAAGAGGAAACATGCCTCTTCTTGACACACAATTCTATCATCTGATTAACTTCATATGTACATGATTGTTGTTTTAGATTGTTAATCATAAATCTCCATAAAAGATTTAGGGGCCATGACATGATGTATAATTCCCAGAAAATTCCTCTCCAAGACTTATATTTTCATAGAACTTTCTCTTTCTTTAATGATGATATATCCCATTAATTGTTTTCATTAATTGTAAGGAATTCATTGTGGTATTGTGAAACATATTTACTTTTATCAAATTCATCCCTTCTATAATTTTTTCTTCTCTTTTTAGTCTGTTTTGATAGGTTCCAGTGGGCTACACCTGCTATTCTCATACAAACACACATTGTGTTTTAATCCTTTTCCTTTTGGAGAGTGACAAGGCATGTATTTTGTAGGGTTGGTGGAGAAGGGTAGAATGAAGAAAAGTAAAAAGTTGTCAATGAGTCAGGCAAGTAAATATCTGGGAATTATCATGGAGAATCTAATGCATCCAGATGTCAGCCATATTGATTGAATATTCCAATACTTTAGAAAAATTTGAGCTCAATATTTAGAATAAATGATCAACTTTTGGATTCCTCTACTTACTATTTCACCTCATAGTTAATTCATTTCACTGAATTGATAGGATTTTGACTTTTTTCTTTTGTTTCTTTTCAACTAACCATTTATTTATAGATAATAATCTTTCCAATTGTTTATTTCTTTGTCAGTCTTGGAGCTTGAACTCAGGGCCTGAGTACTGTTCCTTAAATCTTTGGTTATCTATCACTTTGAGTCACAGCACCACTTCTGGTTTTTGAGTGTTTAATTGGAAATAACTGTCTCACAAACTTTCCTGCCCAGGCTGGCTTTGAACTATGATCTTCAGTTCTCAGCCTCATGAATAACTAGGATTACAGATGTGAGCCACTGGTGCCCAGCTGATTGCAATCATTTTGAAACATAATTCAAACTATGGAATTGAGTTTCTCATACCTCTACCATTAAATTAGCATTGAGCATTATGGGACAATGCTTTATAAGTCACAGCATCACATAAACATATTTGTATTTTATTCTTAGAAGAAAACAAATCTATATAGTATTGTACACACATTCATACTCTAAAATCTTACATGTTATTCAAAGAATTAAAATAACTTGTAATAAAAAGAAGATAAGCCATTTATTACATAAGAACTGTCAAAGAGCAGGGGTTATGTCTATGAATGATATAATATAGTTGTACCGATGACACAGTTTTGAATATTTGTGATGATTAATATCATAACATATTAAAACAAGACAATAGATAGATAAATACCCTTTAAAGAAAGAACGATAAACTCAGATCATATCCAGGCAGAGTAAAATGATTCCTGCCAGCTTATTGATAATATATTGGCACATTCTCATCACCAAATATTTATAACTCACATTAGTTTTTATTCTTAATGGGGCAGAATCTATAGAGTTAACCAAATACAAAACACCATGTACCAACTGTTGAAATAGCATAAAGAATAGTTCCGAAGCTCTAAATTTCTCAGAAATGCATGTTTAACCCATTATTTCTATGAGATTTTTGATGAGCAATAGAACACTCAATTCTAACTTAGGTAAGCATGAATACGCATGGTTCTCTTTCTAATTTTCATCTTTTATATTGAACCCCAAGGTAATGACTCAAATGGCTTTTCTTTCTTGCTATTGTTTCTAACATATTTATATTATTTTTTTGTTGCTTTGTATGTCCCTCCCCCATGGTATAACCCCTGTTTTCACAGTATTTAATGTTGGTATAATTTGGGGAGGGGAAGGAAAAAAACCAAATTGCTTAAATAGGGATACAGGTGGACCCATTGCAACAATGAGATGTACAAGATGCTATGTCGAAAACTGAACTTTACAACTTTGGTCAGGGAGGGGAGGGGAAGGGTGTGGAGATGGGAAGCAGGGATGGTAAGGGGAAACAAAGGAGGAGGCAACAATGCTTGATGAGAAATGCACTTATTACCTTGCTCGTGTAATTGTAACCCCTCTGTATGGTATTTTCACAATAAAAAACTTAATAATAATAATAATAAACAAGAAACAAGAAAAAATAAATAGAATACAATGTCCAACTGATTAATAGAAATATGATATATAGAGGTAGACAAGTTATAGAATGAAATCCTAGTTGTTTAGAATATATATAAATCATTCTAAGATTTATATAAATTTTATTACAAAAATCATTCAAAATTACAAAAGTCCAGATACAATGTAGACAGAGTGATCATAGAAAATGATCATAGATACATAGATAATGAAAGATAGAGAGTTAATAGATAGATGCTATATAGAAGATAAATAGGTAAATAAGTGATAGAATTGCAGTCAATCTGGTATGATCTTACAGTCTTTTATTACTGTCAGTCAAACCTTTTGCCTTCTGCACTGAATACTGGAGAAGTGATACAGGTTCAGACCGAGCTCACTGCATATTTCAGAGTTTTATAAATATAAATGACTTTGAATTATAGAATGTTAAATAAAATGCAAGATACTCCCATAAAATTCCCTGTGCTTTCGTATTTTGATTACACACTAATAAAAATGTCATTGCAGAGAATATGAAGACCCTGTCAGGCTGTGTGTATGTATGTATATATATATATATATAAGTATATATATACATATATATTAATAGCTATTAACTCACTATTTGGATATTAAAATGATACATCATTTAAATCACACCTATAAAATGTTCAAAAAGAAATTTTATCTTTGTACTTGTAAAATAATGTTGTGTATTGGCACCTTTTAAAAACCACTTCTTCATACAACTAGAAATACTGCTGCATAGAATTCTTTTCAAAGACATATTGTCTCTGATGTGCTATTAACTTGTAAAAAAAATAAAGCAAATATTCCCTCTAAGCTAATGAAACCTTACTCCTACCATTTATGTCATCATATCCTCTAGGCCTTTTTATGAACTTTTCAACTCCGTATGCATCAAGACTGAGACTACACACACACACACACACACACACACACACACACACAGAGAGAGAGAGAGAGAGAAAGAGAGAAAGAACAAGAGAAAGAAAGAGAAAGAGAAAGACAGAGCTGGCTTTGAAAAATCTGTAGCAAGGAAAAATTCAAAGAAAAATGGAAAATTGATAATTACATAAAATGTTAATATAACGTGATTTGTTGAGTATCTCTTAAATCCTCCATTGAAACAACAGTTGTCATGAGGAATGACCTTGTTAGATTAAGAGTGACAGATTTTGTTTTTCCTTCATTTTAAAGCAATTATTAGGCTCATTATAACTTGGGAAAATATGTGAGCAAAGAAGTTTGTTAGCTTTATAACAAAAGATTTAACAATAAGGACAAATATTTTCTTGAAGATTATGAAAATAATTGTTAAATTTTGTTCTCCAATAGCTACCATTTATTGTGTTTCATATTAGTTTTTCATTGAAATTTGTAGGGTGAAAAGGATCAAGACAAGGGCATATTACTGAGTAGGAAACAACGTTCTAATATAACTACTATATAGTGAGGAATCTCATTGCTGTAATTTTTATGATAAGTTCATGTACCAGTTTGATACTCCTAAAAATATTAAGCTCCTCAAGAGTGCTGAAAGTTAACAATTAAAATATGATAAGATTGAACAACACAAAATAAAAGTTTCCTCTTAGCATATCAGATATTTTAGTGATAAAATCCAACATATCTTTCAGCAACATTATAAGAGTACTTAGAGAGCTGACAGTGGCAGAATAAAATGGAATCCCAGCACTTAGAAGGTGTGAGAAAAAGGATTGTGAATTCTGAGTTAATGCTTGTTTGGGAAGCAAAGGGAGAAAGAGAGATAGGGAAAAGAAAGAAAGAAAGAAAGAAAGAAAGAAAAGAAGGAAGGAAGGAAGGAGAGAGAAAGAAAGAAAGAAAGAGAGTGAGAAAAAGTGGAAGGAAGGAGAAAGAAAGAAAGAAAGAAAGAAAGAAAGAAAGAAAGAAAGAAAGAAAGAAAGAAAGAAAGAAAGAAAGAAAGGAAGGAAGGAAGGGAGGGAGAGAGGGAGGGAAGGAGGAAGGAAAGATGGAAGGCAGGCAGGCAGGCAGGAAGGAAGGAAGGAAAGAAAGAAGGAAGGAAAAGAAAAGAAAAGGAAGGAAGGAAGAAAGAAAGAGTAAGAGAGAGGAAGGGAGGGAGGAAGGGAAGGAGGGAGAGAGGAAGAGAAGGAAGAGAAGGAAGGAAAGACAGGAGATAAAAAGTAAGGAAGGGAATTGGGAGGGATAAGGAGGATAAGGAGCTGACAGACAGTCAGATAAGGACACAAGTGGTTTTTCCTTTCTTGCTATTGTTTCTAACATATTTATAAGGTACCACGTGATTTTTTGTTGCTTTGTATGTCCCTCCCCCAGGGTATAACCCCTGTTTTCACTGTATTTGATATTGTTATAATTTGGGGAGAGGAAGGGACAAAACAAATTGTTTAAATAGGGATACAGGTTGACCCACTGCAACAATGATATGTACAAGATGCTATGTCTAAAAACGAATTTTACAATTTAGGTGGGGTGGGGAGTATAGTTGTGGAGATGGGAGGGAAGAGATGGTAGGGGGAAAACAAAGGAGGAGGCAACAATCTTAATAAGAAATGTACTCATTACCTTGCGCATGTAATTGTAACCCCTCTGTATGGTATTTTCACACTACAAAACTGATTTTAAAAAAGATGAAGATAGAAGGAAGAACTAATTAGAATTGTTAATACATTATTAGGAAAAATAAAGCAGTCACAGAAGAAGTAGTCAACCTCATAAGGACTTTCAAAAATGTTCAGCTTTTTTTCTTCAAGAAGGGGAATGTTTGTAGCTTTTTAAGGAATACAAGAAAATAACCAATTTATAATTACTTAAATAATAATTTATGTAAAATTCATAAAAGTGCTTTGAGCGCCTTTTGTAAGTTCATTCCCATATTCCAATATGAAAGCAGCTGGCGCTGCATAATCAGATTTACTTCTATTTCTTTAGCCGAGTGAGTGTGTGAAATTTAACTTCTGCTGTGTCTTTCATAAGATGGCTTTTCTGCAGCGGAAGGTCTGGGTTTAGGTGCAACCACTACCTTGCCACGTCTGAGTGGGCCTCCGTGGCACGTGTTCCTTTGTCTTGAGTTCCATCCATTGGACAGAATCTTCTCAGCATCATCACTATTGCCTTCCCTTCATGGAACCATGGCAACGGGGATGTCTGAAGCGAGGATGCAGTTAGCCAGTTGGATCTGTTCAACATTTGTCCTGTAAGCAGCATAAAGTATGTCCACATGTTGACATACATGCTTAATATGTGGTTTGCTTTGAATCAGCCTATTTGTGAGGACTCTTAAAAATCGGTGACCATCACATACTCTTTTCTATTATGAATGATTCGTATGCGTCCATCATACCCAGTGCAGCCAGTCAGTGCACTCACTGTTACTGCTTCAAGTTTGAGTCATGTTTGGGAAGGCTGGCAGCAAGGCCGAAGTGTCCTATTACCTGCATTGAGTGCAAAGAAGGTGGTTTAAAGATGGCGCCAGGGCAGGTACCGACAACATGAAGTCAGGGACAAAACTAATGAGCAGGGAGAGAAAGAATACAAATAAATGCCAGTACTAGAAATTCCTCATGATAGTCATAAATATGTGGCATTCCTAGATACTCTACCAGTAGGAAAATGCAATGGATAATTTGTGTCAAAATTTCACTAATCACACGAAATGCCAATTTACTCAAAAGTACTTCGTACCCTGATTTTAAAATATAAGGAAATATAAAGGCAACAACATATCCAACAGTCATAATATTCAATGTACACATGAAAATGGAATCAGGTAATTTGATGGCCTGGGTGGGAGACAGATGGAGAATGATGGGAAGGGTGACATGGACCAAGGTGTCCTGTACTAGGAAATGGACATATTAAAATTAAATCCCTTGTCCAGCAACTTAAAAACAATGAAAAGAGAATAAAGACTGGAAGCAGAGATAGTTATATTGGTCTATTCTATTGAATAATTAAGGAAAAAATAATACCAACCTGACATAAATTTTGTAATAGCCAATACTTTTAAGCACATTCTAGAGTCAGGAATGATAAACTTGATAGTACAATCTGACAAAGAAATTAGAACATATGTAAATCTGACATCAACATAATTATTGAATAAAATCACAAACATTATTAACAGACATGATCAATTGCGTCTAACAAGTCTGTAAAAAGTGTAATAAATTATGACTAATTTGATTCTATTCCAGCATTGAAGCTGTGTTGAACTTCTAATAATCAACTAATTATTACTAGAATTCAAAATGTATATGATGGTCATTTTCTGAGATGCAGGAAGAATGGTTGGAGAAGTCAATATGATGCATGCTAGCAAATCAGGAATGCAGAACTCTTAATCTTTAAAAGAACATGTGAAATACATCCACAATTAGCATTGTGTCTTACAGTGGATTATTGAACATTTTCCTTTCACATAAGGACATGGAAAGAATTTTCTCTGCCACCACTTCTATCCAGACTTGCACCACAAGATCTACTCATTGCAATTTAGCTTATGCACTTAAACATGTAAATTTTGGAGCAAAAGAAATAAAACATTGTGCACATTTGTCATTATTACATAGGTAGGAGTCCTAAAATTATAATTGCAAAAATATCCTAGAAATAATAAATTAATGCAATGTTTTCTCAATCCAAGTTGCATAGAGAAAAATCTAATTCTATTTCTAATGCTAGAAGAAAATAATAGGACACTGAAATTAAAAAATAAAAGTAAACAATAGAATAAGGTATTGCATTTGGAAAAACTAACCAAAGATTAATAACACTTTTCACTACAATCAACAAATTTCTTTAACACACACACACACACACACACACACACACACACACACTGAATAATTAGCCAAAGTAATAGGAATGGAATGTCTTTTCAACAAAGATACTGGAACAACTGGATATACAGAAAAGGAAATCACCATGCTATTTACTCATAAGTAGATCTGAAGGAATTATAGACTTAAATGCCATATAAAAATGTAAATCAATTAGGAGAAAACAAAATAAGGGGATGCATTTTTTTTCTGTTAGTTGTGGGGCTTGAACTCTGAGCCCAAGTGCTGTTCCTGAGCTCTTTAGCTCAAGTTGAATACCCCTTAAGCCACAGCTCCACTTGCGGTTTTCTGGCAGTTCATGGAGATAAGAGTCTTATGGACTTTCCTGCCCGGGCTGGCTTTGAACTGTGATCTTCAGATCTTAGCCCCCTGGAGTAGCTAGGATTACAGATGTGAGCCATTGATATCTGGCTAGGAGAATGCAATTTTAAGTTTTAAGTAAGCAAAGATTTTCTTAAATTTGTTGCAAAAAGCACTAATCATATAATATTGATAAGCTAAGCTTCACCAGCTCTAACATATTTTACTTTGTGTTAAAGTAATATTTAACATGTAGACAAACTATCAACTGAGAAAACATATCTAAAATTTTTGAATGTAGAATATATCAAGATATATAAAAATCCAAATTTGGACTAAAGGTGTGGCTCAAAGTGTAAATACTTGCTTCAGTTAAAGTTATGGTGTTCAAATCCTACTATTGCCAAGAAGAAACCAAATTAAAATTGAAGGAAGTCTTGAGAAGACTGCTCCATAAAAAGATTTATAAATGTCGGAGGAAGCACATGAAGGAAAGGTTGCTGAGCATCTTTACCAGCTAGGAAATGTAAATTTCATCAAAATAAAAAATAAGTTTTCAATCAATAAAAGGAATTCAGTTAAAAATATTAGAAACAAGCCAGGCTCTAGTGGCTCATGCCTGTAATCCTAGCTACTCAGGAGGCTGAGATCTGAGGATCTCCGTTAAAAGCCAGCCTGGGCAAGAAAGGATGTGAGACTCTTATCTCCAATAAACCACCAGAAAACAGGAAGTGGTACTGTGGCTCAAGTGGTAGAGCACTAGCCTTGAGCTAAAGAGCTGAGGGACAGCAACGAGGCCCAGAGTTCAAGCCCCACAACCGACACAATAAATAAATGAATAAATAAATAAATAAATATTAAAAACCCACAAAATTAGAAACAATAAATATTGAGAACATAGAACATCTGGAATTTAATATCACTATTGTGTTTCAGAAAAGGATACTTCGGATAACTATTGAACATTTTGTATTACGATTCTTCTAGTTAATGTATTTTCATAAGTTGAATTTCTTTTTTCCTTTCTGTCATTATCTTTAAGTAGTCATATAAAGGAGTTGCCATTTAGCAACGCATTGTAAGAATGCAATGTATCTTGATCAATGTCAGCTCTTTATCATTCAAATATATCCTTGTCATACGAAACCATCTGTCACTCTTCTCAATTTTGTTGGATACACATTGGATTCTTTTGACGTATGCTCCCCCTATTCTCTTTGTTATTCTTTCCCTTCCTTGATTCCACCCCACCCCTTTTCAATACCCACTTCCTGATGTTTTATTTGGCTGAACTTTGATTTTTGCCTTTCTAAGGAATTATAATTTGTGACCTACCTTGTATATACTTTATTTCAATTTATACATTTGTGTTTACTCAATGTATTTACTTAAAGTTTATAACCTAAAGCTAGCTTTCATATATACAGAAAAATCATGCATCTTTTGTCTATTTAGACTTGACTTACTTCTCCAATTAACACAATTATTTACAGATCTTTTTATTTCCTTACAAGTGGTACAATATGGTTCTTTCTAGTGGATGAGTAAATTCCATTGTGTATATATAACACATTTTTCTTGATCTATTATTCATCTACTTATCTCTTCATAATCTGGGCTGATTCCATCCCTTGGCTATGGTGCTGCATGGTATTTTCATATAAAAGTTAGCATACATTGACTTTCTGAATTAAGGATTCCACTTTAAGGTCTCTACAGGAGACAAGTGGAAACATCTGTTTTAAGAAACACTTGCCATAAAATACCCATAGTAGACACAAACTTAGAAGCCTTAGACTAGAATCACCTCAGATATATGTCAGTAGAAAACCAGGAAGACAATGCCTAGAGTTACACAATAAAACATATGTAATAAATTAAGAAAATAATTAATATATCCCATAACATAAATGAGTCTACCAAAAAAATCCTAAATTCATACATAGTGTTTGTATACATATACACATATATACTATACATATAGATACATGCCATTAATTTGCTTGAATGAAGCCCCCAAACAATCAAAGCCAACATTAATGATGAGCAATGGGAAACTTTTTTTTAATTGAAAATGTGATGAGCAGGGGAGTTACAATTACATAAGTAAGTTGATGAGTACATTTGTTTTTAATCATTGTTACCCCATCTCTCATTATCTCCCACTTACCTCTCCCTATTTCCTTCCACCACCACCCGAAGTTGTAAGGTTCATATCCAACATAGTGTCAAGTGAGTATCAATGTTGCTTTGGTTCATCCTTTCTCCTACTGTTTTTGTAATTTCTTTCCCTTACATATATCAAATAATCTTATTTACAAGACACAAGGTACAGAAAACTAAGAGAAACAAACAAACAAAACTACATACAAGGCATAATAAAGAACCTCTTGTTTCCATATATTGGAGTTCATGTTGAAATACTTCATTATAAATGGTCTTATTCACTAAGAGGTTGTGTACTGAGATTTTCTGCTAAAATATCATAGACATATTCTACTTCTTACAAATGAGGAAAATCATGCAACCTACTTTTCTTTGGGTCTGGTTTACTTCACTTAATATATATTTTTCCAAGTCTTTCCATTTCCTTACAAATGGAGCAATGTCATTCTTTCTGGTGGAAGCATAGAACTTCATTGGATGCATCTACCACATTTTCTTCATCCATTCATCTACTGAGGGAAAACTGGGTTGGTGCTGTATCTTAGCTATGGTAAATAATTCTGCAATGAACATGGTTGTGCTGGTAACTTTAGTATGGCCTTGTTTGTGGACATGTAGGTAAATGCTCAGGGGTAGACTTGCTGGATCAGGTGGGAGCTGTATGTTTAGTCTTTTGAAGAATCCCCATACTGCTTTCCAGAGTGGTTGAACAAGTTTGCACTTCCACCAATAGTGTAGTAGCATTCCCCTTTGGCCACATCCCTGCCAGCATCTGTTGTTATTGGTTTTCCTGGGATATTGAAGTTGGGCTCCAACACAGCTATATTTGTATAACAGCTCTAAATCTTGTTTAGATTATGGTTACATAAGGATGTCCAATTTCTGAATACTTCAGTTTGGTTGCAAATTACACCATAAGATAAAAATACAAAATATGAAAGATTTTTAAATGTGTAAAGGGTTATAAGTTTACACAGTGATAATAAAAATAACTGGTTAAAAATTCAATACAGAAAAAAGCAGGAAAATACAAAGCCCAATGCTTCCATGTTTTGGGGGGGGTGAATACATTTCTGAATGATTTTCGGCCTTGGGCTCCAATACATTGTATTTCATTTTCAAACTATCATTAGTTTAAATGCTTTATAGGCAATGAACCAAGGCAGGCCATTGTATATCATTACAATGACAACACTGAAAGTAGAACTTAGAACTCATTTTTACTACATCCATTCTAGAGACTATAATTTACAACAAAAGCATGCTATAAATGATAAAAAGATTTTATTCATACAGCGTGAGCTTGATATTCTAGGGAGCATTATTTTTAATATTATAAACATGTGTATTTTACCTTTCCCCATTAAATGAACCAGTTTAGTAGGCTCCACACTAATAAAAATTAAGCCATTGTATGAGCTGATATAAACATCAGTAGTATATTCTAAAAGACACTTAAGGTGGTTCAAAATTCTCTTTCTTGTCATGTCTATGTATGACAGATGTTATCTACAAGCCCCTCACTCCTTGTTTCAATATCTAATGAAAATGATTACTACAACCTTATTTAACTCCCCTTCCCCCTTCAGACACCTAAGATTACCTTTTGTATATACTGATACCTTGGAACTACATTCTCTTACTTTCTTACAATAATTGCATGCACGAGCACCCAACAAACATTTAGGGCTCTAGTTGTGACATATGTGTGCTCTTCAGAGCAGGTACCCTTCTCATTTTCTGCAAGAGGACAAGTCTGCCCCAGATGTCTTAGCAGGAGAAAGTAAAGCAGCACGACTGAAGACAGAATAACTCCAACATGAACATGCAGCTGCTAAAATCCAGTGGCGAACTCTCACTTCCCAACTTCATATTATCATTGACTTCCCTCCCCACTTACTGGTTTTTTAATCACAAACCTTTCACTTATTTAAAAAGTGATATGGTCTCACCCATGCCTTACCGACAGAAACAAGGTTAGTAAGAAGCCGGCAGCAGCTGGGAGAGAGTTCAAGCCCAGGTCAGCACACTGCCTAAGTGACCTAAGATTTCTAACATATTTTGCCTAAATTAGAAAAGCATTAAAAATCAATGTGCTGTGATGAGAAATGGCAGTTGTGAGTCTTGTACACAAAGAATGCGTAGAGACATGGACAGGGTGTTGCTTTACAGATATGATGCATTTTGAAAGCTCTGACAAAGACTTGGAAAAATAAACAGGAAGAGTTCAAGGCTCTCAAGCCCTTTTTTTCAAAGCCACAGATGAGCTAAGTGAATAATAAAATGCCCTTGTATTGAACTCAATATAGGCTGTAAAATTTACACAGTTTGCAAAGAGGTACTTTATGGGATAACTCCTCTGATAAGCATGGGAGAGGGAGAGAATAGGAGAATATGGAGACAGAGAGAGAAAAGAGGTGCTTAGAGGCCATTCTCTCCTGAACTAGCAGTGGGAATCATTTCTTTTCACTGTCTATTTTGTGCAACCTGCCACGTCACTTTCTTTAGTTGTTTTCTGAATTGTTAGCATTCTTATATTATATTGCATTAACAAGAACCATTCTGTGATAAAAATAATTCCATCTGACCTCAATTTCACATTCATCAACAGTTGGACTATTTCTAATTAAACTTTTATTGGGGGGCAATATTAACTCTATGGCAAGCCAAAATAATGGAACCATTTTTGAATAGACCTAATGAAGGTGAGGATTTGGCAGCAGGGACTCAATGTTCATTATAATACTTATAAGTCAATTTTTAAAACAATTGAAGTATCCTACCTAAATTTGTATTGTGAATGCTCCAAGTGATTCCAGAAAATGGACATCTACATTATGGCCTTCAATACCAGCTGATTTTAGCTAATTTTATTCTTCATGATATCAGCTGCTATTTTGCTTCTTGGTAAATGGACTTCTTAACACAAAGACTGCTAGTAATTGCACAGTGAGTTGTTCATTATGTAATGATTGTACTCCATTCACCACACAACTTATGTAGTTAAATTAAAGCAAACTCTGAACCGGATTTGAATTAATTGTCCTGAGTGAAATTTCCTAGAATTTTCTCAGTATCTTTGTTATTTTTTTCTCTTAAAATATATTTTTGTGTGTCAGTTTGTATATGTGTATATGTGTGTTGACATGTGTGTTTATATGTGTATGCTTACATGTGTATATATTTTTATGTGTGTGTGTGGTTGTGAGACTTGTGATTGAAACATTTCACATTCTTTTAAAATCCTGCCTTTGAGCCCAGGTGAATATTGAAAAAGAAAAAAAGAGAGAAAAAATAATCTCTTCAGGTCTTTATTAGAGGAGCTTTGGGGAACTCTTTCTTACATGACTCACTTTGAAGGTTTTGGCTGAGTATCATTTTGATTTCTCACAACTCAGAATTGCTTTCCTAGTATATTAGGCCTTCATTACCAATTATGCAAAGGAGCCAAAATTGGAAAAAGTCCCTAATTTTTTAATTATATTATTGAAATCAATAATTGTATGTGTTCTCTGTCTCACTTTGGATTGTTGGAAGACTGATTGAGAGATCTGTGCCTCACAATGGAACTGTAGAAATTTAGGAAGAACCAAGAAGTTCTGGTTGGACAGGTACAGAAAGAATTGGTAGGAACTGGTTTGATCTTCAGGAGAATTTCAAATTGCAATTGCCCTGGGAAAGCAATTTTCTTTTCAAAATTCTTAGACAGTATGGGTGCTGATATTTCATAATTTTTTTCCTTTTTTTTCTTTTTTATTGTCAAGGTGATGTGCAGTTATGTCAATAATAAATACATTTCTTGTCAAACTTCTTGTTGGGGCAGATTGTGTGTGTGTGTGTGTGTGTGTGTGTGTGTGTGTGTGCACATGTATATGTGGTCATGTACATTCATTCAGATGGTACTAGAGTTTGAATCCAAGGCCTTACACTCAATAATCGAAGGCTCTACTACTTGAGCCATGCCTCTAGCCCTTTCTGTTTCAATTTATTCTGAGCATGAAACAGGCCCAGGACCATGTTCCTCTTGTCTGTGCCTCCTACGTAGTGGAGACTACAGGAGAATACCACCATACCCAGTCCAGAGAACCTTAGGAAAAATAAAATGAAGTTGGCTTTTTTTCCTAGACTATTGGAGGACACCTGGTGTGGAACACAAACCCTTGGATTACCTGGGTGAACCAGAGACCTCAGTGTTGTCATTCTGTTCTCAGAATATTCTAGAAAGTCTCGCAAAATGACCCCCCGTACATTCTAAATAGAGCTGCTACACTGTCAGGGACTTTGGAAAGGGAACTCTTCTGGATGAAGAAGACATAGTGGGTTTTCAAAAGAAGAGTTGAGTGTCCTATGATGGGCTTTAAAGAGAAAAATCTGTGAGGCAGAGAGTAGAGGTGGAGGGAAATGGTCCAGGAATTGGCATTTTCCAGGGAAACATTCCACTAAGGCTGCCTCTCCACAGATCCTTTGTCACTCATTTGTAGGAAATGTTTTGTGTACAATATTTTTTTTCTTTCCTTCTTAAGTCCTTTTATTTTCTACCATAAAGTCTGTGGTTCTTCCAAGGATGGCTCTGGAAAACTAAACAAAAGAGAGCAAAAGGAATACTGGTCCTCCTCTTTCTCCTCATTCACCATCGTGAACAAGAATTTGCAACAGCCAAAGTATTGTTTTCAGTGCATCTGGTGGGAGTGTGGAGGAGGGCGGTCCCTGACTCCCTGGGATAGGCTAAGAGGCTCAGCAGAGAAACTTCTGGTAAAAATGAATGTAGCTGATAGAAAACAACCCATCTTTACTTTTCCAGATAGATTAGGCAATGTTCCTTTAAAAGCAAAGAAACACCAACTTTTAGCACACAGCTCTGACACACAGGGCCCAGAGTGAAACATTATTATCAGAATGTAGTATTTTTGGCTTGCTTTTAAACACATTGTTTTATCTTTTGTCTTGTAGTAACTGTTTTTGAGGTTCAAGCTGTCAACCAGTATTTCCATGCTGTCTCCGGTTCCATTTTTGAAACTTAAATTTGGTAAAGTGTAAACTGCCTTCCTCATACCTTCATTAAGCACTGATTCTACAACTTCCTTGGCCTGATGAACTTCTGTGCCTTGGTCTGGCATGGTGTGTGGGCTGAGGGTTTCGACAGAGAGGTAAAGCCACTGTACCGGCCAGAGCCTGGTATTTAGAAGGCAACGTGAGGTAGGGGCTTTACATTGACTGACTTCCCTGTAGAAACAAGGAGAATCACCCTGGCTTGTCTTAGCTTAGAAAAGGCATTCATTATTTCAGGGGCCTAAAAGAGATGGCTGAGCAAAGAAGGAACTATGCCCACAAACAATCCAGGAATGAAAGAACAACTCCAGATAGAACACCAGCTTTGAGCTGAAAAGCATATGAAGTATTCCACCGGGAAATTTCTCAGAGGTCTTCCCATACCTCTCAAACTGAGACATGACACTATGATAATAATAACCAAGAATTAGGAAGCTGCATCAAGGTAACAGCATTGTTTAAAGAGGGAATTGAATCACATATTTATCTAAGAAAGGAAAACTTCTACCTCATTCGCCCTGTCCTTTTGTTCATATTGATTTTTATTATAATTTAGAAATAGAGCAAAACATTTTCAGGCACACAGGGCAGAGTAAACCTGGCTTCTTATTACACCAGAGAGCAGCTTAAGTAGCAGAGGATTTTGATTTAGATTCAGGCATTAAAATTAAATCACACATCCTAAGGAAAAATGATCTGTAATAATGAGATCCACACACATGGGGCATGAAAATACTATTGAATAATGAAGCAAACTACAGTTGTCGTGTGGGGCCAGTATGATTTAATGAAGAGCGCTTTGGAAAACAAATTTCTTCTTCACCGTTGTCTATCGATTGCTGGCATATTAGCAAACAAGTTACTGGAAGAGATGAATATCATAAATTGGAAAGGCATTATTCCTCCGAAGTAGCTTCCTTTCATGGAAGTGCTGGAGAAGCAGAGTTCGGTACGTACATATATATGGTTGTGCATGAGGGGTCCAGCAGGCCATCCAACAAGGGCAGGGCACAAAGGTGAGTGGAGAATGATTACTCAGGCACAGTCACCAACAGGAAATGTCCCAGCAAGTGTGAGTTTGGGTATTGGTATTTTTCTCAATATCTGACCACACTCTGGCTGAGTTCCTTGACCACTACCAAATGCAGTGACCTAGGTCAATGTGCTACAGCATACATTCAGTTCAAAGTGCTGAGATTTCATCTCTTTCTTCTATTTTAAATCAATATCTTTATCTTGTTTGGCCCATTTTAAGATGTTGTGATTAACATGTCTATTAGTGATAGTTTAACCAGGTTACAGAGTTTTATAACATTTTTTTTAAAGAGATACATTTTTTCCCTTTATTGAGTGATAAAGATCACTGTGGTAAATACTTTTTATTAGCAGCTTGAACAGATGAGGATTGGAATCTAATAAATTCATGAAAAAGATTTTATCCCTCTCTCTCTCTCTCTCTTTCTCTCTCTCCTTCTCCCCCTCTCTCTCTGTGAGTGATTTTTATGTCATTTACATTTTGGGAATATACTGAGTTACTTTCAATAGCTTTGCTTTCAGACACAAAGGAATGCATTTATATATTTTTAGTTAGGTCTCATAAATCAGAAAGTTCCTACTAGAACAGAGGAAAAAAAGAACTGTCCAGCTTTTAGCAAGTCCCTGTTTTGATCTGTATGTTGATTATTTTGTACTATTTGAATTTCAGGGTATTTAATTAAAAATGTAATTTTTGAAATGTGTTATATTCTAAAGGGAATTAAAAGGTTTTATTTATATTGATGGTAAGAAAGAAGAGAAGGAAAGAGAAAGGAAGGAAAGAATAAAGAAGGAAGAAAGGGAAGGAAAAAAAGGAGATAAAAAGATTTACTAAATTCTAAATAAATTGTTTCATGTTCTCAAAGAGTCTTTTGAAAAAGATTTAATAAATTCTAAATAAATTGTTTCATGTTCTCAAAAAGTCTTTTGTTTCTTGTTTGTTTGTTTTTTGACTCAAATGGTTGGCTTCAGCTGTTTCAGTTTAGGGGAAAAACTGTTGAGAATCCTGAGATCCACTTGGCCACATATCTAAGTTTGGGAAAGGAGCAGAGATCCTGGCAGATATTTACCAAACAAAAGTGTCTTTACCTCTGTGAACAGAATTTCCACGATTCTGGTCTTCCTGAAAGTTTCGTTTGAGCTCTCAAACTTTACACCCACTTTAGACCCTGTGTTCTGTGGGCCACATACTTGTTAAGAAGCCCTTGTATCTCTTCCCTAAAGTATGTACAGGCAGCAATGGACAGAAGGCTCACCCTGACTTTTTATGTTAGTGAACAGTTATTGAAAGCCTATTCAAAGCAAAGTTAAATTTGGTACAATTAGTGAGCAGAGCTATTCGTTAGGACCGTGAGTCATTCCATGTTTTATATGCCTGGGGAGTCTGTGTGGAGCAGAGCTTGCCAACAGGGCGAGGTTTTGTACACAGGTGTGAGTCCAGCCTGTTGTAGCTATGGGACAGGGTTGGTCACCATGAGCACAGTTGGTCTCCATCAGGTTGAATCATGCAGATCTTTATCTAGTGAGAAGGGGAAGCAGGAACTGTTCATGAGAACTCTCCATGTCAAAAGGAGATCTGGATGCATTCATGACCAGGAGTAAACATGGCGACAGTGAGTTCATGGAAGTCAGTTCATTAAGAGTCTTTGCTTTGGTTGTTATTTCTATTCCAGTATCATTACTTCTTATTGATCTATTTAAGTTACATGGGTCTTCTTGATTCAGTTCTGGTAGGTCATGCATGTATTGAAATCCATCCATTTCTTCTAGATTTGCCAATTTATTGAACTATAAATTTGCAAAATATTTCCAAGCAATCTTCTGAATTTCACTGTAATCTTTGTATTGGTGTGTGTGTGTGTGTGTGTGTGTGTGTGTGTGTGTGCATTTACTTTGAGTCTTTTTCTTTTTGTTGGTTATTTTCACATAGGATTTGTCCATATTTTACTATTCAAAAAATTTTGGTTTTATTGATTGTATTGTTCTTTTATGGTAGGTAAGGGAAACAAGACAAAACAAGATTATGAAAGCAAAATGAATACTACTAGAGAAATTAAAGGGGGAATGAAAATGAGAACAGAAAAAGGCTGGATTGCAACAAAGTACAACCTGTGCATGTATAGAAATGTCATGAAGAAAAAAACCTTTTACTATGTGAATTTAATAGGTGCCAAGAAACTCTTTTTAAAGACAAGTGATTGAAGACATACATCAGTATGTAGTACTCACAAAAAAATGTCAAAGGGCAAAAACATCCCTTGGTGCCATCCACGATTATATTTTCTGAATCACTTTTAATTACTAGGTCCCAAGATTTGTTTTATGATTCAGAATTTGTGAAATATCTTGACTAGGAATAACATTGAGAATCACATCAATGATCGGTATTATTTTTTATTATTGTAAAGTAAGACTTGTCACCTAACAAAGCAGTTTATGACTATAGTTTAACTTGATCAGTCTCACTCCGTTCAACAGTCTCACCATCCTTTCCTACCAACCATTTCCTCTTAGTTTTGTGGAAGTACATTGGACTGTTAATGGCTTTCTTTTTCCATACCTTCTACTATTTATTATTCTATCTCTCTCCATGACGCCAACCTACTCTTTTTAAGTACCTGCTTCCTGGTGCTTATGTTGTTGAACTTTTATGTTGCCTTTAAGACTATTTGAGTTCTCCTTTGACTTTACCATACTTCAGTTGGTACATTTCTTTACACTTGCATACCAACCAACATATTTATGTATAAGTTTATAAGCAAAATCTAGCTTCCACCTATCAGGGAAAACAAAGATTCCTGGTCTCTCTGAGCCTGACTCATTTAACAATATTTTCTAAATCTTTCCACTTCTTTACAAATTACACACTATAATTCTTTTGGTGTTTTGTTATTTCCTTCACAGAGGGAGTGTGCAGAGGCCTCAGTACCAGAATATTGTAAAATTTTAGGAATATTGAATCAGTGGTCAGAGTAGACATGACTTGGTGATCACAGAGAATAATGATGCAGAATGCCACTCAAGTTTCAGGGAAAGGGGCCAGACCTAGTGGTGTTGGCAGACTTGGGAAAGAAGCCTGGGACTTGTGCATAATGGGAAACCATCACTAGTTTATGAATTTAATGTGTGTTTGATGTTTATAAACCCTTTTGGAGGGCTAGGGGTCTTGCTCATCTAGGAGAGGGCTTGTCTAGCATATGTGAGGTGCTCCATTTCAGCCCCAGAGGTATAAAATAAAATACAAAATACAATATAAAATACAAAACTTCTTTTGGTCCTATATAAGATTGAACTATATGGTTATAAGAAAAAGGCAGAGCAATCAGTTAGGAGAATGTTTCAATAACCTAAGAATCAGATGTCAGAAACATTCATCAATATGGTAATGATAGCGATGTTTAGAAGAAAAATCTGCATATTTTCAGTGATAGAGTTTATAGGAGAAAGAGACTAGAGATAAGAAACTGTGCCAAAATTTTCTAACATATGACTCATAATTCTACTTAAAGAAAACACGTATGTTTTCATCTCTACTTTCTTTCCTGGTTACACAATTACTTCCTATCCAATATAAAGAATTAAGGAAAATAATATTATTCTCCTTTTTATGAATTGTCTTCCTGAGTTCTGTGAATTACTTTTAGCAACAGAAATCCTACTGCCTCAAAATGAATGTATGTTTATATATATATATATATATATATATATATTTATTATTAGTATACATTTTCATATACTATTTTTAATGTATATAAACATCTATATGACTATGAATCCCAGTTAGGATGGATTGCAGCTCTACTCGACCTCTGGAATATTCTGAATTCTTCCTCCCCAGAGTTAATAATGTCTAGTCATTCATGTCTAGTATTTTTCATGGCTGTAATCTCTACCTGAAAATCAGCTTTCCTGGAACTTAGCCAATTATAACACCAAAGATAAATTTGAACTGTAGCTTCTTCCATTATTTTTATGCATCAGTGAGTTTGTCGTTAGCATTTAAAATACTACATTCTTGTACCTCATGTCAAAATTTCTACTCAATGAATGGTTTATGTTAGCGAATGGAATATTTAGTGTAAAGTAACATTAAGTTCCAAAATGCTTCAAATGACATTTAGTCTTATAGATGCAACTGGAAAGATTTAATGAAATACTTTCTACCCTAGAAAGTTATTGTCCATGTGGAGTTTCAATCATATCTGTACAAGAATACACACCGGTGCTAGAAATGTATAACAGACAGCCACTGTTTATAATTTGGTCAGAATCAAAGCTGGACATAACTCCTAACCTTCACCTGTCAAACTGCAGTTATTAGTAAAGTACTAGTCTTCACAAGTACAAAATGAAGAGGAAAACTTGAATTGTATAGATTAGGAATGGAAATAATGGGTAAATATGTAAGAGGGGGTTTTGATATCTGAAGAATAGTGAAATTCTTCAATGATTGAACTTGTCAAACACATTTGGCCAATTTGTTGGAACTAGAAATTGTGAATAAGAGAGAAAAGGACCTTCCAAGTTAGCATTTTCACAAGGGCTTCTTCCTCATAATGGAGAATGAAAGAGTAGGGACAAAATATCAAACCATATTATTTGGCAGCTCATACCTGTTATTCTTTGAAGGGAAGAATAAACCAGATTATATCCACCTGCCTCTGACCCAGAAAAAATTAAATGTGACCTAAGACAAGCACAAAAAGAAAACATCTCTTTCTTTTCTCATTGGCTTCTAGACACGGCCATCTTCTCTTTGAATGTTATCATCTTATCAGTGCATTCATATGGAAACCCAAAAGGGAAAAAGATTCTATAGTCAGATTAGATAGATTAGATAAGCTGTTTTTATGTCCTTTGAGGATTTTTTTTGTCAGTACTGGGCATTGAACTCTGGGCCTGGGAACTGTCCCTCAGCTATTCAGTTCAAGGCTAGTGTTCTACCACTTGAGCCACAGCGCCACTTCCGGCTTTTGCTGTTTATGTGGTGCTGAGAAATGGAACCCAGAGCCTTATGCATGTGAGGCAAGCACTCTACCACTGAGCCACCTTCCCAGCCCCCTTTGAAGAAATTTTTAATAAAAATAAAGGCCAACAATTAGAGAGGGAAAAGCACATGGAAACACCTATGTTTGCAAAGCCAAGAAATCACACATAGTATCATTCTATGCTCAAGCATATTTACCAATAAAATGTTCTAATTCACAAATGTGCCATCAGGCCTGGCATTAATGTTGAATGTTTACAGCTAAAATTTCATTAAATGTTATTATCTTATCATATTATACTGTGCATTGGAAGCTTTCTTCTTTAAACACTCATCCAAAAGTAACCATCCTATGCTCATCAGGAGAAATACTATCCATTTATTACAAGTAATAAGTTTAATGATATTCTATGTAAACTGCTCTGGATAATGTCTAAGAGATATGATTTTGAAGAAAAAGGGAGCCTGATTGAATTACCTAGACTAAATTATCTTTTATTACATTAAAAATATTTTCATTATCAACTAATCTTAAAATTAATTTACCCACACCAGCACTATTCACCACCTCTCTATATCACATTACCATTTGATCCTAAGTAAGTTTACAAAGATTTTCCTGAAAATGGAACCTTATAACCTAACATCAACCGTGAAACTATTGTTAATGGACCTACAATTTTCTAAAACACAAAGTCCAATAAAAATACTCAGGGTAGATAAGATCTGTGAACGTGGTATGACAGGATGATAACACACTGAATTGACATTTATTGATCAGTAAAATTCCCACTAAAATTAAATTGTATATGTGTTCAGCAGAAGCATGCAGAGTATCATAAAAATGAATTGCCAGGCTTTGGTTAGCCCCATTGTGAGTCGTTAGGATGCACCTGGCGTTCACATTTCTTGTTGGTCTTTCTGTAATTGTTGGTGTGTCAGAGCTTCTCACGGGATGCCCCATGGCCCTTTCATCATCAAAAGTGGCCCTTCATTATCAAAGTGAATGATGAATAATTGATACTCAAGGGTTTTGCTGACAAAAATCACCATGTATTTTTTTTATTTTGTTTGATGTGGGAGGAATGCACTAATTGTCTATAAAATAAGAATTGTGAATTGATTGTACAGTTCTTTAGATCTGGGCAAAAGTAGGGAGGAATGCTTTCTTCAAAAGTGATGTTAGTGTTTATCAAGATAACAGGAAGATGCCCCTTTTGGCTGTGAACAGCTTTTGGCAGAAAAAATGAAAGTGAAAATAGCAGTGAATATAAGAAGTTTAGTGAACTTACAATGAGCTTGAGACTCATTCAGTAAAGGATATTCAAAGGGAAAATTGGCATTCATCTACAGTGATCAATTTTTGCATTTATTATGATTTCACAGTGGTAAATTTCTTGTAACATTAAAATGTAAATTAGGCATACTTTAAAACAAGATGAAATATCCTTTAAGATATCAGCAAGGAAGCAGTGTGGAGGTTCCTCTAAAGACTAAACGTAGAGCTCCCCTATGACCCAGCAATCCCACTTCCGGGCATTTACCCAAATGACCACAAATAAGGCTATGCCAAACCTACCAGCACAACCATGTTTATTGCAATATTATTTACCATAGCTAAGATATGGAACCAACACAAATTCCCCTCAGAAGGTGAATGAATCAAGAAAATATTAGTTATATATATATATATATATATATATATATATATATATAAGAAATCTATGTTCCCATCAGAAAGAATAGCATGACCTCATTCATAAGGATATAGAAAGACTTGGAAAAAATTATATTAAGTGAAGTAAGCCAGATCCAAAGAAATATAGGTCCCATGGTTTCCCTTATTTTCAAGAATTAGTATATGTCTAGGGTAGTTCTAGCACATGAGCAGAATAGCTATGTACATATGACCATGATGATGCTAAGCGAAATGAACTCCAAGACATGGACACAAGAGGTTTTTCTTTGTTGTTTTCTTAATGTACTGTGTGATTTCTTTTTTCTTTTGTGTATTTTTCCCCTTTGGTTTATTCCCCTGTTGTCACTGTATTGGATTTGGTGCCCTGGATATTGTATATACATTTATCTGAATCAGGGAATGCAAGGGGAACAATAAAATGGTGAGACAAAGGACAAAGGACTAACGAATGCAACAGCAAAACTCACAAGACAATATGATAGAAATGACTGTACAACTTTGGGAAGGGGATTGAGGGAAAGGAAGGTGGGCAAAAAATGAGGGAGAGGGTAACAGGTTTGAAAAGAATTGTACTCATTACCTAATGTAGGTTACTGTAACCCCTCTGTATATCACCTTGACAATAAATTAAGGTTAAAAAGATATCAGCAAGGAAACACTTGCTGAAACAGTTCAAATCTTGAAAATGTATTGCATGAAAATGTATTAGGCCTAAAATTATTTTAGGATAAATCATTGGCTACATATACTTTTAGCTACCACCTGTTTTTGAATTTTATGTTCTAGGTGTTAAAAGTCTTAGTAGCACATAGTTGTAATTTTTGCTTTGCTTTTGACAAATGTCTACACACATTCCCAGAGATGGTTTGAGAAGATATAGGTAGTAAGAAAAAGGGTATTCTCCAAAGACACAGTTAAAATATTTGTTAAAACATTTTATCGGGAAGTAGCAGGCAGATACAGATAACTCAGGCAATGTCAGAATATTGATGGTGCTTCCGTCCATCAAACGATCAAGGTTGACCATCTGTTACCTACCAAGCAGAAGGCTGGCTGGGACATTCAGGAGTTTTGGGTCCAAGTGTAGTTTGTTTTACTGATTGGCTTAGTGAATAGTCACTTACTCTATTTTGTTCCTAATTGACTCAATTATATAATGAACAAATGCAAAGCTGTCCCTAGGTTTCTATGACTGAATTCTCTGAACTTATTTCTCTATAATGCAATAAAGTTGTATTCATTGGGAATTACATTTGAATCAGCCAAAATGCCTCTTCAGGGACATTTAACTGCATGGCTTGTTTGGTTGGGCAATTAACAAAAAGATAGCCAAGTGAGTAAGATCTGAGAGAAACACAGTGGCCTATTTGCTTAGAAACACTGAGTTGTCAGGGGACAATTGCAAGTATGCATAATCAGAACCACTTTTCTTGTTCTTTAGTCATTTATGCACATCACACAGAAGCCCCACAGTACCGGCATCTAGTAAGTTACACAGCACATAGTAGGCTTACATAAATATTGAATAAGAGAATGAATGGATTTTGAGTTGTTACTAAGTCCTTCCAACATTTAGCTTCACATACTGGCTAACACAAGTAACTTGATTCACATATAAACTTCATTCCAAAGAGAAAACAGGTCATCATCAGATCAGTTCTGTGAGGTCAGATTTGAAGCAAGTCTGTATTAATTTTTTTAGCTATTAGTTTTACGTGTTTTTTTTCAGAAATTGTATAGCTTATGACAGAAATCACACAAAGAGCTACTTGGGTTTTCCACTTCATTATATAATTAGCTCTAAGATGAAAGTGAATTCTGCAAAACATCATTGATGGCTTTTTTAGGCATCAACTATCATTATGTCACTCCTTCCTTCGAACCATTTTGTGTGTTGCTTTCAATGCCTAAAATACTTTTGCTAAAATAGGAAATGAGATGGCTTTTACAGCTGTCATGGTTTAAAGACAATCTTTTACAGCCCTTTCTACAGTTTTTTTTTCTAAATTTCTGTGTCTACCTTCAAAAGCTTCTATCTGTACCAAAAGTACTTTTTCACAGGTTAGGAAAAAAAATCTAATCTTGAACATTTGAAATACAGAATATAGCAAGTATTGTTTGACATGGTTTGCACTGTACATTTATAATCACTGTATGTGATTTTTAAAAGACACTGGGAGTGATCAATCTCTCTTAGAGTCATTTTTGTTATAATTGATATGGATTTAGTATTGGTTCAGGATCATTTTATCATATTACTGATTACTTTTTGCTTGCAGTAATGCAGACTTGAATTCAATGACACATGTTTTTTGATGTATCATCACAAGTGTTCTAGAGATGAAGGAACTAAAATGGGAGCTCCACTTCATCACTGGGAAAACTTGTTTATTCCACCTCTCCATTTTCCCACTGTATTTTCATTTTATTATCTTCCATGATCAAAGAATTTCATAACACAATATACCCATACTAGTTCACAACCATCATGCCTAGATTTGAAACATGAAATTCTATGGTTCTGTGCATTGGATGTCTTCCAGGGCTAATTTTCAAAACTTTGATAATTCCCATTTCAAATAACCAACCTCTATGCATATCTCCTGGGTTTAAGCAAGTTGTACTGTTTCATAATCATACAAGCTGCAGATCAAAGTTCAGGTCCCATTCTATCTTGGGAACTAAAATCTCTGTAGGAATTTAGACCTCTGTTTTACTTCCCAACATGAAATGTTTCCCCTCATTTAGAGATGTAACTAAGAGCCTCATGCTTCCAAGGTAGGTACTCTCCACTTGGTTCACATACCCAGCTTCTTTTTCCACTGGCTGTTTCCGAGTAGGATCAAGTTATATGCCTGTAATCTCCCTATTTGTGCTTCCCCTTAGTGTGGATAACAGTTGTGTGCCACCACACCTAAGCATTGGTTGAGATAGATTTCCATGAACTTGTTTTTGTATGGGATGTTCTCACACCACACCTCCTGATGTCTGCTTCTGAAGCAGGTAGGATTATGGGTTTCAGCCACTGAACCTTCTGTTAGGAACTTCTTCCTATAGACTTCCACCAATCGTTTTATCATGGATTTATCTTCGTTTCCACCAAGTACATTTATTTTCTTTTCTGGATTCACATAGGCCCCTTGTTGACTTTCTGTCAGGTGTCTTTTATTTTTGCAACATTTCGGTACTTCTACATTAATTTAGATTGTTTCATAGGATGCAGTTTACATCCCTTCAGTATAGGGGTGACTGTTATGTTAATGAACCTGAATCCAGCGTGTACAGCCTGTTCTCGCTGATGCTCAGTTTTGTCATGGGATGTTTTTCTACTGAAGTGATTATTCACAAAATAACATGGTGTAGAGGAAAGGAGGGCTTTCTTCCTCTTTCA
This sequence comes from Dipodomys ordii, assembly GCF_000151885.1. Classification (NCBI taxonomy): domain Eukaryota; kingdom Metazoa; phylum Chordata; class Mammalia; order Rodentia; family Heteromyidae; genus Dipodomys; species Dipodomys ordii. The sequence continues at coordinate 2,895,947 of NW_012267281.1, forward strand.
CTGAGGAAATTCTTTTCCTGGTGATCACTGTGGAGAGACTCCAAACAAGATAGCTTCCTGTACAGGTGAGCTAATGCTTCCAGTTCTTTCTTCCTCATGATGGTCAGGCATAGGGTTCAGAGATACCCAGCTTTCTACCCAAATGGTTATAGAGAGGAGAGGTTTATGAAATATTTCTTTTCTGGTAACAGTGGAGTTTGAACTCAGAGTCTCACACTTATTAGGTAAGATTAGAAGATATTTTATATGCCAATTTTTAAAAGTATGTGTTCTTCCATGGTGGAGAAATTCAGATCAAATATTTTGAGAAAGAAATAGCTGCTATATCCTAGGAAGTCACCCTTTCATTAAAATCATTTGATTGTTATGTGATGACATCATCACAAAAATATAACAAAAAAATCAAGAAGCCAAAACTTAACTAAGTTTTAGTAATTAACAGTTAAAAACTGCTTTGTTTTGTTAAATATAGTCAGTACTTGATTAGATTTTATGGCTTTCTCTCCACCCACTGTTTTCTGAGCACCACATCTCTTTATACATAATTCATACAGCTCATTCTGCTCATTGTGATACCATTCTGCCTTGTTTTTCAAGACCCCTCACATACTTCCAACTTGAAATTAGATTCCTCTTTCCATTGAACTTGCATTTTGCCTTCAGGCTTTGTCTCATATGTATTTTCAAAGTTATTTTAGTCTTGAAACTTCATTTTTTGAAACTTTATTGATTTATACACTTTTTATTTGTTTTTGCTTATATGTCATAATGTCAGATATAAATCAGCAAAATTCTCATTCTTTTATCGGTTCTGTTTCTCCATTGGGAAAACTAAAACTTATTTCGTTTCACCAATAAGCTTTTCCATAAGTACCATTTCAGGCATTTAATCATCCCTTTCTTCACAAATTTTATACAATTTTATGCCAACAAAATAAAATATATGTGTGAATATATATGTAAATAATATATATGTGTGAATATATAAGTATCTATGTGTATATGTATATATGTGATGTGGAATAAGCTATCTTGCTAGATAACATATCTTGTATCAATGGCCATAGAAAAATAATTGTAACTACAAATATGTTAAATAATTCACAAATATTTGTTGTCTTTTTGAGAATGTAAGGGAGTGAAGTTATCAGAAAGCTTGAATTTGACTATTGTAAAAGTTATATGCTTATGTGTGTTGTCTGACAATTTACTAAGCTTTTCTGATACTGAGCTTGCCCATACATATTGGATCAGATCGTGATGACACTGAAGGATTGTTTAATGATAAGACTTACTAACAATAACATAGTGAATTAAAAACTTGGTAAATATACAAAGTAAAGAACTATTTTCCTATTCTTCCATGTAGATTTGTTCAGTATTTAAATATTATTAATGATTTGTAGGTTAAGATTTTTATTGAATATTTGCTCTCTCATAGCTGATTCTCGGCAAAGTGAAAACAGGCAATCCACCCGCACCCAAGTAAAGGTGATATATATTACCCAGTAATGATGGAGAATAATGGATTCTGTTAAGCCATAAAAAAGAGAGAAACAAAATAGGTGGATTTATCTTGGATGGAGCAGAGTTCCATTAGCTAAAATAAACATAGAAGGCAATCCAAGGAAGATTGAATTGGAGAGATGTCTATAAAATAAGAAAAATATATTCAGTATATAGTAAAATGTCAAAGTCAATAGTACATACAGCTTTGATCGAGGAGATAACTGAATAAAATTTGAAAATCTATGAAGGAAGACATGCTAAATTTGAATCTATCAGAGGGAAAACTTAGCCGTATTTATTGATAGGTTGGAGAGAGGGGATAAGGAAAAGAGAGAGAAAGATTCCATTTTTTGGTTTAATAATTGGGCAATTAATAGCACCTGTTATTAAGAGTAGAGACTACATAAGAATGGCGGACTTTGTTGTGGGTGGATTTATATTTTACATGCATACCTATGAAGGACCTCAGCTGAGATGACCAATAAAATATAAACTTTCCTTTTTTAGAGGGCGTATACATATCAGAAATGTGTGGATGCTACTCAAGCCACAGAAAGGATGAGATCTCTTGGTATTTGAAGGTACATGCGTGTGTCTGAGCTTGCAGGAGCACATGGGCATGCCCAAGGGTTTACAGGGTCTTGTAGGAGACATAAAAGGAAGCTTAGAGGAAGCAGAGGACAATGTAAGAAGAAAGGTCAGCTGCAATGTGGTTTCCAAAAGCTGAGGAGCAAAAGGGAAGATGTGGATTCTAAGGCGTTAGGTAGAAGTGGTGACGTGAGCATCCGGTTGGTGTGCGCAGGAGGGAGTCTGATAATGTTTCATGAGCAGCATGAGTGAAGCGGAAGCCGAATGACTCCATCCCTCTTGCAAGAACATCCTCCCCAGTGAGCACTGGCATGCTACTCTCAGCTCTTCTCCTTTGCCCTTTCCTCTTTGTCCCTTCCCATACTTTAAACACCATTGGTTACTGCCCAGAAATCGGGGAGCAGGCAAAGGAACACACGGTGTTCTGGAAGCACTGTCCCGAAATGTCTAACATGAATTGTGACGGGGGAGCAAGGGGTGTCATGGTGATGGAACCAAGAAGAATGGAGCTCACTAAAGAACAGGGTTGAGATTGAGTGTTTGCTTTCTATGTCTGTGCTAGGTACTTGTGTCATGAGTGCTTAGTATAAATATTTTAAACAGCGGAAGCCTGAATGATCCCATGAAGAATAAAAGCACTGTCTAAGTGAGATGATGGTATTTTACCAAAAGTGGTGCTGGCTTCCAGGGTAACCCAAAAGGACCTTAGGCAGAGGTTCGCATGGTGTGAGGGTAAGGCTGAGATCCAGGTGGGATTGCTGGCACATGGCTTCCAACTTGGCAGGGGACTTTAAATCAATATTCACGTAAACCCAATTTACAGGCAATTTTTGAGTTGTGAATTAAAGCTGGGAGATTTGGGGGAGCAGGGATGTTCCTTCGGGGAAGAAATGACACAATAAATGCTTGGGATCTGGAAAAATAATCTTTCTAGGGTCACATAGCAAGACGCTAATGAAGGAGTTTTGGAATTTTGCTCTCTTTGAGTGACCTGGAGGAGAAATAAATTTGGAATAACATTGAAACAAGATACAAATTGTATTATTCTAGTGCTCTCTGAAAAGCAGTGAGAGACACATTGGTTTGCAAGTGTTTTTCAAAGTTCCTTCAGGCTTCTATCTCAATGTGTGTATATATTACCTTCCAATCGGAGTTTCATCCAAGTGTATGGGGTCTGGCAATGACCTTGATGATCATTCTTTGCAAACACACATTTTATATATAAGAAAATCAAGGCCTCTGAGAGTTCAATGATTTATTCAGTATACAACCGAGCCATTGTAGACTGGCAAGCATCAATCTTAACATTTATTTTAGCTTTTGTATAAGAATTTAGAATTGTTCTATCACATGGTTTGCACTCACTGAATTCCCATAAAAGTCAATTATAGATATCCGCATATTTTATGTTCATTATAGTTGCTTATAAGAAATTCATCTTTAAAAGGTGTCCTTTTCATTTGTTTCTGTGTCATTTGTTTAGTGCTCCTAAGGGTTCAATCAAGGATATGCTGCATGCTACATGAGTGTTGTACAACTGAGCTATATCCTCTATTATGAAGAAAAAGGGTCAAACACAAAAATATGCATATATATTTAAAATTTTGAGTTATTTCCATATTGTCCTTATGTATTAGATTTTCTTTAGCCTTCTCCTTATAAACAATTCAAAGAGAAAACTAAAATAAGGTACCCAAATGTATCCACACAATTGGGAAATTTAATTAATGTTATTTTCAATTGACTTCTATTTTTATATACTTTCTTTGTCTCTAAACACAATTTTAATTTTCCCAAGTGCAGTATAGGCACAGATATGGATGTAAAGAGTCTCGTTAGTGAAAATTGCATTTGAAGTTGCAAATGAAAACTTATTTTCTTTCCAACAGGAACTCTACACATATTTAATTGTGACATGATTTATATATGGCAAGAAGAATGAGAAGGAAAGACTTGTTTACAGACTTTGTCTGTATAGAAGAGCATGCAGCAAGAATAAATGGACACTGAAAAATCAGTTTCATGAAGTATTACTATGATAAAATAAGTCCCAGGACTTTCCCCTCCCAGGAATTAAAGTTTCTTTTTGTCTTTTCACTTACAATTTCTTCTCTCGCATAAATTTATGCAAGAGCAAAGTAGCTATGTCCTCTACTATATGAAATAACAGTCAAAGTCATTAGTCTGTGCTCTTTTTTCCTTCCAACAATTTTTTTATGAAATAGAAACATAAAGACACTTAGACTAGCATAGAATTCTCACATCAAAACTCATACAAATATTATTGCTGCTGAAATATTTATAATTATATATATAATTTTTGTTATGACAAAACTTTTTAAAGAAATAAATATAAGAATTTTAAAATAGAAATGTGCATTTAAGTTATTAAACCAAAAAAATTAGGCATTACAATAATTGGTTTATAAATATTAAGAGTTTCTACCCAAGTGGCATATTTCCACTTGAGAGTATAATTTCAACCACACACAGGTAAGGAAAATTTATTAAGTAGTTCTGTGTATTTCATTTATCAAAAAGTGATATGATATGGGAATAAAACTATAGTTATTCCATAAATAATATTTATGAATAGGTAATATCTGTATGTTGTATATGGATATAAAATTAATAATAAATGGTATGAATGGAATCTGTTATATAAGTGCTAAGTACAATGTTTTGAAAGAAACGTTTTGCAAGAAATACTTCAAAATTGTCCAAAACTAATAACTTTAAATCAGGTCAGCCAAACTTTAGTATTGGGAATTAGGTTGGGATAAAGAGAGGAAGAAAAGATTTTCTTAAGGTCTCGGATTTATTTGCTAAGAGAACCAGCAATAAAATGCCTTGATGGAAGGTTAGCGTTTGTTTAAAATAATAGAAAATATATTTAACTTAAAACATTGATTCCAAGTGCATTTAGTTTAATTATGCAATTAAAATATTTAAAGACTATAATTTCAAGCCGAAGAGAATGAAAAGAACTATCTCTAACCCCAGATATAAAAGGCAATGTTGTACAGCACAGGACAGGACACGGTTCCCAACAAGGGTCAGGAACTGGGTGGTCTAGAATTGGTGTACCAGAGGAAGTCAGATTTGATCCTGTTGTTTAAAAAATTATTAGGAAAACTTTAACAAACATACAATACAAAACCAAATAGAGTCCCTTTCCTGGATAATTATCAAAAATCTGTCATCGCTGTTTGTTTATACCTTCATGTACAATTTACACCCCAACATACACAATCATGTAGGGAAAAATAACTCTAGATTTTCTTTTTCTTTCTTTTGCTCATTCTTCCTTCCTTCCTTTCTTCTTTTTCATTTCCTCTTCCATCCCTTTCTCCTTTTCCTCCTTCATTATTTCTTTCACTCTTTTCTACTTTCCTTCCTCTCTGCTTTTCTTCTGTCCTTCCTCCCTCCCTCCCTCCTTCCCTTCCTTCCTTCCTTCCTTCCTTCCTTCCTTCCTTCCTTCCTTCCTTCCTTTCCTCCTGCCTGCCTTCCTCCCTCCTCTCCCTCCCTCCCTCCCTCCCTCCTTCCTTCCTTCCTTCATTCATTCCTTCCTTCTTCCTTCCTTCTTTCCTTCTTTTTCTCTCTTGCTCTCCTCTTTCTCCTTTTCCTCTTTCCTTTCTTCTTTCTTTCCCTTTTTCTCCTTTCCTTCTTCCCTTTTGTCCTTCTTTCTTTCCATTCATCCTCCCTCCCTCCCTCCCTTCCTTCTTTCCTTCCTTCCTTCCTTCCTTCCTTCCTTCCTTCCTTCCTTCCTCCTTCCTTTTTCCTGCATTTCTTTTCTTTTTGAAGTAAGGTTTTATTATGTGGCTCAGGATAGTTTAACATTCTGTAGCCCAGGCTGACTTCAAAATCTGCAGTTCTCCTGCTTTATTCACTTTAGTAGTGGGTTATATTTATGCATTATCATTATTCGCTTCAGAACTTTGTTTTAGAGAAATACATCTACATATCTTTGCTGATGTGTCTAAAACCTGTCCCTTCTATTTTCCTTGAAAATTTTGCATTGCATTTTGATGATGCTTCAAACTTTCTTCCAAAAGACAACTTGTCAAATATTTTAACTCGCAAATAATATTTGTAGTCCATGCCTAACTTTCATACCCTTACCAATTTTAATGAAATACAATTTATCATAGTGTTTTATCTAGCTCATGCTTTGGGGCTATTATCTAGGGATGCTTTGCTTGGTTATGTCTTCTGAAGATTCTCTTTTACTAGAAATATTTTCCATTAGAATATAACAAAAATGTCTTTGGGTCATGTCTTTTAGGTAGTGCATATCTATCTATCTATCTATATCTATCTATCTATCTATATATATATATATTACTGACTGATTTCTTATATATTTGTTAAATGGGTTATTTTTGTTACATGAATCCATTCAGAAAAGCTATGTTTAATCTTCCTGTCAAGAACTCCTTAACTTGCCAGGTATTATGGCAACTGTCTAAAATCTCACCTCTCAAGAGGCTAAAGAATAAAGGTTACATTTTCAAACCTTTGTAAGGTCTTTATCCTAAAACATAAGGAATAGGAGTATTATGCAAGTCTGAGTTAAGACTCTATCTCAAATATCAAATACATATGCACATAGATGATAGCTAGACAGATACATAGATAGATACACAGATACACAGCTAGATGTCTCCATATACTCAACCATTGTTGTGATAAATTGGAGATGAGAATCTTTGAAAGGCCAGTACTTATTCTATCCCAGTTGCATACCTAGTTGAATAGTACACAGACATACTTTACAAAATATTTATTTGAGTACTTTAAATTATGCAAAAAAGGACAACATGAAGAAAATGAAAAACAAAACTGAAAGGGGGAAGCTGCTATTCAACATAAATGATGATGACTGAGAAATGCAGACCGCATAGGAGATCCTTGAAACTATTCCCAAACTCAGCTCCCATTGAAAAATGTGCTTTCATTGACATGTGCATCATTCCAAACTTGTCATTCTCCTGCTTTAGTCACCTTAGTGCTGGGATCATGTTAATATACTATCATCACTCACTTTGGAACTTTGTTTTATGTAAAAATGTTATATCTACATTTATTTGCTGATGTGTATTTTGATAACACTTCATACTTCCAAAAGACATTTATCAAATACTTTAATTTGCAAATAATGCTTCTAGTCCATGCATAATTTTTTACCCTGACCAATGACTCAATTTAGTGCAGAAATGCTGGACTCTAATGAAGCACTGTGTCTAGCACAGTGCCTGATGTCCATGTGTTCAGATTTATGTTTTAATTATCAAAATGACTGATGCATTCGAAGGCCTTAAAATATAACATTTACAAGCTTTATTCATGCCAAAATAACATTCCTTACACTCCTGAAATCAAGGCATAGTGTTTACTTAAAATTTAATTTAATCTTAAAGAGTGTAAAGTACTATAAAGTTAATAGAATATAGTTGATGTTTAAGTAACTATAAAGTTATATTTACAAGAAAAAAATCAAGTAGTATATTCATTTTAGTTAAATATTTCACAAGTATTTATGAGATGATCATTAAAAACAAAGATAATGTGAAAATTAAGATTGGAATAATTTTTACAATAGTCAATGTGAAAATTCTGTTATGGTGAATTTGTTAGAAATAAGTAACTATATTGATAAGTAGATTTTAATCTACACTACTGAAGTTTCCCCTGTATTTAAATCTTAAGACATCTTATTATTGAGCAACATATTAGGTGTTTTCTTTGAGTTGTCATATTTATGATTTTGCACAAATATTGATTTGAAATGTTTCTCACGTGATATTCTGAGTCACAGAGCATCTACAAAGAAGTTTTGTATAATTGAATTTAGGGCATCAAACTATTAGTTGGGCCACAAGAAATTGCCTGTATTTAATCTTATTGACCTTTAAAATTGGCAATTTCCATATGGTTTAGCCTAACACATTATATACCTTGGGGGACAAGTGCATAGGCATTGAAATTTGTTATCTGGTGCTGGAGGCCACTGAATACTCATAAGACTGTCATTCATTTCTCTGGGAAACGAAGCATGTTTTATTAAACAGGACCTTATTTAAAGCACATGTAGTAATGCACTGCAGGAAAAGCCCAGAAGAAAATACAGAATTTTTCTCAGATCTTCACCACCCTGAGAAAGTGCTAATTACAGACAGTGCATAATTTTAACATTTGCTACTGACAAAGTTCTTTGTGAGCCTATATTTTAAGGTTCTGACATGTTCCTTTGATTTGAAATTAAATCAATCCCATTGTAAGACACTCTAAGTAATGAGAATTCTCATCAATTAATGCAGAAATAGTAGTCTGGCCGGCACGGATGAAACTTCAATGCCACTGTGTCTTTCCTTGGGGTCAAGGGTGCATTCGTAATTCATTGAAATAACAGCCTTCTGAGCAAACCAGGCTTTCATTATTGTAATCGTAGTATTATATTAGCAGCGTATATTAAACCAAAATTGATGTGATGAACGATGATTAAAATAACATCTTCGCAGCTGGGAGCCAGGGACTCACTCCTGTAATCCTAGCTAGTCAGGAGGCTGAGATCTGAAGAGCACGGTTCCAAGCTAGTCTGGGCATAAAAGTCTGTGAGACTCTTATCCCCCTCAAAAAGCCACAAGTGGAGCTTTGGCTCAAACTGGTAGAGTGCAAGCCTTGAACAAAAAAACTCAGGGACAGCGCCCAGGCCCTGAGTTCAAGCCCCACAACCAGGAACAAAAAAAAAAATTTAAAAAAGCATCTTTGTGATTTTCTCCCTCCTCATCTCTGAGTCCTGGAGTCCATTTCTACTGGATGGTGATCCTCCTAATTCAAAAGATACAGAACATCATGAGGCAGGTGTTGTGTCTAGGACACGCACTGAATTTTATGACTGCATTTTCCATCCTTCTTCTCTTCATTTCCTGTGTATTTTGCCCATAATGAAGAAACATCATAGTATAAAAATCAATCTGCCTAATTTATCATCAACTATATTTGATGTTTCTTCTTTAAGATACTTCATTTAAGATATGATAATTCTGAAGCAGCAATAGATCTACCTATTAATTAAACAGTGGCCTTTGAACAACACTGACTCAACAAGAGTAACAAAATATGCTTTTTGAAAAAAAGGACTCATTTATCTTTTGCAAGAAAAGGAGATTATCACATCATACATATGTCACAGTGTTAGTCTTCTGTGCTAGGTGTAGCCTAGATACTTTGAAAGTATTATTTCTTAAGAATCAACACTGTAATGTAAATTGCAATGAAAGTATCCAAGTTAGATTTGTTCTGGTAGCTCAAATTTGTAATCCTAGCTAATTAAGAACCTGAGAACTGAAAATCAGCTTGAAATCAGGCCCCACAGATGAATCTATGAGACCCTCCTTTTTTTCTTAGCCTCCTGAGTAGCTAGGATTAAAAAGAACTCTTCAAAAACTCAGAAATGGAGATGTGTCTCAAGTGTTACAATTCCAGCCTTGAGCAAAAGAGGCAATTGAGAGACAGAATGAAGCTTGTAGTTCAAACCCCAGTACCTACACGCACATACACACAAACATATATCAAACTTGAAATCATAGGGAAAAATAGGTAATTATGTTTTTTTACTATTAGTTCATTTTAAGGGTTGTGTTTCTGCATAGACAGCCTGATACAATCCCCACAATCAATTCACTACAAATTAGTGAGTTTACAACTGAGACAATCCATGTGTATTAGATGCTATGAGCTACAGCCTCAAAAATAATTAACCTTTATAATTAAATAAAAATATTTTTGTGGGAGTAGAAAACACTATTCATCATGTTTATATTTTCTGTAGGGACATCTCTCTCAATATTTTCTTGGCTCATAGAAATATCCTTGCATAATTATAAAGTTTATAGCAAACAAGACTTTGTAGATGAGTATATTGCTCTCTTCTTCATTTTGATTTTTGGCATTATGATGTTATTCTCTTGATTCTTTGATGCCAAAGACTGTATTGAACTTCTTTTAATATTTTAACGAAGAGGCGTTGTCTGTGAGGAAAAAGTTAACCTAAATAACTAAGGAAATGATTTTAAGCTGAATTTTGGAAGAGACCAGATGATATTATCCCATATTGATAGAAAACATCACTAAGAAGGGCTTCAGTTTCCTTGTAGTACAAAAGAAACTAAATATTGAAATGTATAGAAGTACTAAAACCTCTCCATACACAGGATAGAAAATGTCACTATCTTTTAAGAATTGCTTTGAACCAGTTATACAACTGTAAACAAAACAAAGGGCCAAAAATAACACAGAATTAAGCATGAAAAAGGCTGTAGAAAATATCTTAGTATAATTGGCAATATTTCATGCTAGTCGGAGAAATTTCCATTCTCCTTACATATTGATACCTAGTTTATTTGGAAGCAGAATATCCTGTGTTGAGTTATCGCTCATTGGAATTCTGTTCATGACCAAGCGTAGTTGTAATAGAAGTGGCTAATTCTCCTCTGGGCACTGGGACCCTCTGGCAGGAGTTGATGGTTTTCTCCTTCTCCAAGTAATCACTATTTTTATGAATATACAACCTAATTTACTTTTTGTGTAATATAGTGTAATGCTTTGTGATAACAGTCCAATCAATAATATTTTGCTATTGAAAAATACATTTGAAAAATAGGGAAAATTGCAAACATTTACAACATAGAAATATTGATAATAAGCAGGCATCATTCCTTTCCTTCTCTTCTTTTAGCTGATCACACATTCAAGCTCTTTCTGTTTATAAAAACTGTATGTGAAAACCAGCCCTCTGTTTTCAAGATCCCTTGTTCAATTTTACTATACACAGTGACATGATTTATAGAAATTATTCACTATTTGCATTTTTTTATTTCATGTTTTTCTTGAAACTTGTTTGTATAAATTAAAATAAGTAATTATATTTATTCATAATCAGTATCATATTATGAGGTGGTGTTTAAAACATTACATAAATATGACAAATTATTAAAGTACCTTTATTTTTATTTTGAAATAGCATATGGAATATATTGAATACTTCCACAAGAGAGCAACACTAAATGATATTGTACTGGAATTCATTTCATAAAGAAACCAATTAACAATGCCTTTAATGCCAAAGACCCATATTTTATTTAGAAAATTTAATGTGGATTCAACAATAGTATTTGTTCAACATGCAAACAGGAGGCCCTGCGTTCAAGGCCTGGGCTCTATGTGTGGCAATGCAAATGAATAAATAATTGCCTGAGAACATAGCCTAGCAGGAGGCAGAAGAGTCAATTTGCCTGAGTCCAACTTCACTTGTGCCATTTAGTAGATGAATACCCTCAAAGAAAATTATGTATATTTCATTTTCTCCTTTCCTTATTTGGAAAATAAGAATGAGGATGTTGGTGACAGAATCTCTCTTCTTAGACAAAGTCTAGCTACATAGCCCAGAGTGATCTCAACCTTCTGAAAGGTGGGATTACAGACAGGAACTGTCATGCCTGGCTTAGTAGTACTCATAGTTCACAGAACAGATGTAAATGATAGTGAATTAGAAGAGTACCCAAATACATAGAAAATCATGATGCAGTAGAAATGGGTACATGCTTTCTTTAAATACAAATTTTCATCATCTTCATGTATAGAAGTGTATGCCGATTTATTTTGTACTTATTTATGTTTAAATTTCTTTCTGTCTCGTGTGCTGTGTCTTCAAACAGAATCAGAAAATTTATGTTTAGAAATCAGAGGGGCAGAAAAAGAGCTACTAATCTATTGCAGGTTTGCAGGATAAAGACAACAGTCAAATTGGTGCTCTCCACACAAAACAGGCATTCTCACCACGAAGTTCACTCGTCAGGCTCACCGGCCCACTCTCATTCTTCTTCCCATGTCCACCCTCAGCCACACTGTGGGAAGTGCATGGGCTTGCCTCTCCACAGGAGGAAGTAGTCCTGTTGGACATCCACCTCAGCCATCTGAATTTTTCACTGATATGTCAGCTGTCACTATAATCACATAATTTAATAAATTACTGACTAATCAAATCAAATGCAAGCACCAGAGTAAAGGGAATGTTTTACAAAAACAATCTGGGATAGTTCGTAAGAATGGAAGAAGCCACTTCTTTAAAAGTAGTAACCCAAATCTACCATTGAGTCACACACTCACATTGAGTCACACACACCTGAGGTACCTATAAAGGATATGTAAAGGCCAGGAAACCCAGTAAGCTTTAACTGCACGTGGTCATAAAGAATGGAAACTTTGAACTACAGAATATACATTACAGGCAAACTAAAACTACCAACAGACAATCAAATAAATGGCAAGAAAATAATAAAAATCAAGAACCCCCCCCGTCCCTCGCAACTTACATTGCTTTTTTTTGCATTGGTTGTTTATTTATGCATTTTTTCTTTTATTTAGTTCATAAACAACTTCTCAGTAGCTTTAGATTCACAACAAAATTGAGTACAGACTATGACCCCAAACATTCATTTCTCCTTTGAGCATAGTAAAAGCTGAATTGAAATGTAACATGCACTTAAATGTAACTTAGAATTGCTTTTCACCCTTTTGGCTAAGATCAAGTGTGGTACCTGTTCTTATCGGTTTAGATTTAGCTTAAAGATGTGAAATTGCTTGTCCTTAAAATCCACTCAAAATACAAGAAATTCAATACTATGATTCATAAAATGGGATTCACCTTAGATCTATGGATGTGAAAATGATTCCTCTTCCATGTCTGTAAGGAAAATGGAAGTAATTTTTTGTGCAAAAGTGTATCATAATGAATGTAAAATTATTTACGATGTTAAGGATTTTTGTAAGATTGCTTCTACTTCTCATGCTTATTTTCATTGGGTCTATAGCCCTTGAGTTGCAGGAATGAGAATGCGTAGAGTGAAAGGCAAACTTCAAAAGCATATGAAACTATGCTTCCAGAGATGGGAGATGTAGTATCAAGACATCATTCACAAGGGAGATGGCACTTAAGAGAGGCTTTGCTACACCAGTAATAGCAGGAAGGAATTACTTGATCAAAGAAAATAATCCATGATAGGAAACAGTAGTAACAGTATACAATACCTTTGAAATAAGACAAGCTTTACCGGACCCCCAATGAGCTGCAGGATAAAAACCACATAAGATCTGGATGACAGAAGAATTCTAATTATCTGGTTGCAGAGGCAAGGACAAACTAATGACTTCTTGGGAAACCTGTAAAGAAGTAAGAGAGACCTTGTTTTGGATTACGAGATGATGGAGAGAGCCAAAAGAGTTACAATTTGTCACATATGGCAGATGCTGCTAAACATAACGAAAGCTAAATCACAGAATTTTAGCCAGCTCCTGGAGCCAATGATGTTATCTCCTGGTTAGCTGTTTTCATGTCCGTAAGTACTGTCTGGAGGCTATCGAGAACTGGGGCCATGGCTGTGGGCTTTGGGATTCAGATATCTGAAACTCCATCTCCAATTAACCAGCAAGATACTGGACTTGAAGTATGGCTCAGTGGTAGAACACCAGCCATGAGCAAGAAAGCCAGGTAAGTGTGCATGCCCCTGAGTTCAAGGAGGGTACCAGAAATAAATATGCAGATAATAACATAGATACAAGCTTACAAGATAGATAGATAGATAATAGATAGATAGATAGATAGATAGATAGATAGATAGATAGATAGATAGGTAGATAGATAGATGGATAGATAGATAGATAGATAGATAGATAGATAGATAGATAGATAGATAGATAGATAGATAGATAGATAGATAGATAGATGAGAGAAAAAGAAAGGAAGAGATCTGGTCTTGAATTTCCACTTTTTTTTCTTTTGATCAAACTGAACACAACCCAGTATTGTATTATATTTTGAATATATGCATAATAACTAAAGCCATCTTGGTAAATTTGAATTCAATTATAGTAATAGAAAATAGGACTCATAATAGTATGTTTGCACCTAATGCTAGGTACTGCCTTCTTTGGGCAGTCATGACAGTTTTCTGGATGTTGCTGTTTTCACCATGCCTTGCTAGAATTGCAGCCTGAACTCTGCTGACCAACATGGCTCCACAGCTGAGTCCAGATGGCTCTTTACATAATATATGTAATTCATATCGTTGATTATGCTTCAATGAAGAGGACAAAGTTGATTTGAATTGCTATTGCATTGATTCTCAGGGCAGACAGATGAAGTCCCCCAGCTTTACTGAGTATCACGATCACTTAGAAAAATTGAAAATTTCACTAGTGCTGTAGCAAGTTGAAAAATCTGTGAATAGTGAATGAGAAAAGGATACTCACTGCTCCTTCATGATGTTTCTAAAGTTATCTTACTACTCTGAAATGCATACTAAGATATAATATGAAGGAAATGCACTGAGTGGAATTAAAATTTTCCAATGCATTCACTTGATGGTAAGAATCTTTATAAGAGAGTTTGAAATTGGGGAGATGGGGAGAAATTCTAAACTGAGAGAATCTGTTTTATCAGCTTTTTTTTATCAGACTGACACTGTTCCATAGATCATTCCTTATATTGGGTCTTGTTTTTGTTAGGAAACTCTGTACAGTTTAAGACAAAAATCAGAAGGGTATTGCACATTTGGAAAACCATGTTCACTCTGTGAGATATAAATGCAGTACTCCTTCCTTTGATCAAAGAGGAGCTTCTGAAGAATTAATTCCCTTATACACACTGAGGGAAAGTCTGTTAAGTATCTTTGAGTTTCATTCTAGCTTTTGAAATCTTTCACATTCCTCTGATTTTTTCCAAATAAAGCCACTTGATATTACCTTCCTCTAATTTGTCATGTGATTAGATTCAAACGACTATGCAAAGCAATAAATGACTTTTTTTACATATACATCTCTCCCCACCCCCACCTTTCTATCTTAATGAAGCAGCCCAGCTCAACTTAGCTCCAACAGTCAGTGTAAATGTTGAGGAAGGCTTGCTGTTCATCTCTTGGGCATCTATTTTCATGATTCTGTTTTCAAGGCCTTTTGGGTATGAGTACTGGGTTCTGTGAAAGGGAATGAGAGAGCTAAGCACATAGCTAATGAGCTAGAGAAGGGCAAGAAGGGATGATGAAGAAGAGAAATTGAGAGCAAGAACGAGAGAGGTAAGGAAGGAGAGAAGGAGAGAGAGCTTGTGTGGAAAGACTAGCTGTGGATCACTCACCATCGTAGAATACTTTTGAGAGCTCTATGAAGAGAATGTTGCTGTTGCCACAAAATTTAAAGACGTGCTTATGCAAGAGCAACTAACAATAGCCATCCAGATGTCCTTTCAAACTTTATTACAGTGGGGATAACAAGGGAAAGTTCTACGTACGTTTGGAATGAGATCAATTGTCCATACCACCATGTCCAGTTGTTCTGCCTTTCAGGGACTTAGGGTGTGATGTGTCCCTCTCTGAATGACTGGCAAAGGCTCTGCAGGTGTCTTGAGAAACCGGATGAAGAGGCAGAGACACCAGGCAGCCGATGCTGTGGCTTGTGGAGGGAGCACACAGGAAACATCCCTGAGAAATTCCAGTGCAAGTTACATGAAACTGCCGAGTTGCTAAGTGTCCTAGAAATCCCTTCTGCCAGATGTATGTCTGGGCAGTTTCTTTACAGAGTAGTCACAGGACTCTGAAAGAGCAAACACATTTCTTAACACTTTCATTGGAATCACTGCTAGAATATAACCTTAACATTGCATCCAGGACTAGATATAGATCAGGAAAAAGCAACTAAATAAACTTAATACCAAAAAACAACCAAAACAACAACAACGATAATAAAAAATAAACCTAGATTGTTAGCTCACTGGAATTTTTACTTTTTAAACAATTTGTCTCTGTCCAAAGGCAAACATTGAAATTTATGTCTCAAGGACAATTGTCCCAAGTAACTTACCTTAATGACAGTAGCCATGAGT
This sequence comes from Dipodomys ordii, assembly GCF_000151885.1. Classification (NCBI taxonomy): domain Eukaryota; kingdom Metazoa; phylum Chordata; class Mammalia; order Rodentia; family Heteromyidae; genus Dipodomys; species Dipodomys ordii. Next base: position 2,911,980 of record NW_012267281.1, read on the forward strand.
TGTTTTTCTTTTTTTTTCCATTTAGGATATGGCCAATCCATACCACAAATTATATCAATAAAATATATAAATAAATACCAGAGACTTTTTGAGTCCCTACATTTGAAACATTTAATTTGAAGGCATATCCAACCAGGGTGTTCAATTCTGACAAACTCTAATTTTTGTTTTTTGTTTTTGCTGGTCATGGGGCCTGAACTCTGGGCCTGGCCTCTGTCCCTTAGCTCTTCAGCTCAAGAAGGTAGCGCTCTACCACTTGAACCACAGTGCCACTTCAAGCATTTTCTGCTTTTGTAGTACTGAGGAATCAAACTTAAGGCCTCATGCATGCAAGGCAAGCACTCTACCACTGAGCCACCTTCCCAGCCCCCAAACTCAAGATTTTTTAAGGCCATCCCCAGTTCTGCAATAGCCCTGAGAACTGATGGCAAAACATCATGGTGCACTTCAGGACTTAGAAGCCACGAGAAGGAGGAGGAGAGAGTAAGAAGACTTCAAGCCACATTCCAAAATAAATACCATTCTCTGACCTATCTGGAAATTTCCATCATATACTACTTACATAAATTACCTTGTACAGGTTTTGTGGCTTTAAACTCTTTATATTCTTTCTGTCTATTAGTTTGTTGTGAGTTTAGAACAACTTCATTCTTATTTATTAAAGAAGTGCCTGATTTCTTCAATTTTATTGTTTAGCCTGAAGCTATGACATAGGGTGTGAAATAAGTCAGTTTATGTTTCCTTAAATTTTGTTCTATTTTTCTACTTAGGAAGACTCAGAATCATGTAGAAGGCACTAACATATTTGTCAATCCAACAGTGTCCATCATTCCTTGTAAATTAAGTCTAACTATGTCTCTCTCTATCATTTATCACCTATCTACCTATAAACATTACATATCGAGGAAGAGAAATCTTTGAGGCTGTATCTCTAAGCCAATGGTCATTCTTGTGGCCAATGGAACCATAACATTCAAACTAAGAGGCCATCAACTTAAATTTGCTCTTTTTTTCACTAACAAGACTTTATAGTTTGATGCCAATGCTTGACAGAGCAAGTGTGTACTTTCAGTTATTTAAGTGGTAGACACTTGCAAATTATTTGTAGGAATTAGAATCTATGTTTCCTCTTACTGATATATTCTGTTTTTGCATTTCACATTTGAGATTGGCAAAATTGCTGTCAAAATGGAGGCAACGTCTTCAACTTCTATAGTGGATAATGTTTTATATTTATTTCAATAGCACTGGCTTTCAAATGCTATAATTTTAATCTTATCTAAAAGCAACAATCAAAAACCACGTGAACAGAAAAAGAAAGTAAATAGGAGTTTAAAAGATATGGTTGTGGTATACATACCTTTTTCTAATTCCATTTCACTGAATTTGTCATCTAATCTTTTCTGAAACACTCAGCAGGAACTTTTTGAGGGCCCTTTAGTGCAATCATTGCTAGACCAAAAGTAGACAAGAGGGAGCTTTGTGTTTTTGAACAGGAAATATGATTTAAAAAACAACCTGTGATAGATGGTTTATTATTTTTCCTTGGGCCTCAAACTTTAGTTTCTCCTATGAAGTCTTAAATTGTTGTAAATTTCCAGTGACTCTTTGGCTAATGGTTACTGAACCACAGAGAATTATAATAAAGAGTACTTGAATACTTTAATTTTCCAAAGGTAGACATATTTTTTTACCATGAAAGAGGAATAGAATTAGAGTTTATTAAAAGGAAAGATGTATTATATTTCCATGTATTCCACAGAGGCAATCTTGCTGAAAAGATTATACAGTACTGCTGAATGCTTAGTATTTTCAAACAACCTCAAGATATTACCAAAGGCTATGACCACAGGTGTGGCAAGCACTCAAAATGTTATATCATGGAAAGAGATAACAAGGAGTGGTAACTTTTTCATCTATTAAAAATGGAACACACTTTCTTCACAACATGGTGAAAAGTATAGAAGCACCAAGGAAAGCAATGTATAAAACAGAAGAGATATGATTTGTAAAGCCTAAAATGTCTGATCCTTTTTTATCATGCTTCCATAAATTCCTGTGAGCCCTGGAAAGACAATGCCAAACACAGGTGAGCAAGAAGACTTGCAAATGACCATAATACACCTGGATTTTTTTTGTAATTTTCATCTATCTATTATCTATCTTTCTGTCAGGCAGTCTGTCCATATGTCTGTCCGTCTTTCTTTGCTCTTTATAATGTCACCCATCCATGTTATAATAAAAAATTATCTATCAGACTTTCTATCTTCTCTTTAGCACCTATCTACAGTATCTGACCTAAACATTGAGAACCAAACAAGATTGTTTTAAAACCTGAATATTTCTTTTATCAAACTGTACAGTATTTCTTCATTTTGGCCTCTAACCATCTCCCCAACATTTTTATGTGAAAAGATATGAATTATATTCTGCCATTAAAGATATGATAGACAGTGTCAATTGGATTTCTGGTAATTATGGCTTTTCTTCTCTTGGAAAGGCTCTAAATTTGTTTGAGTGTCCACCTGTGCAGCTCGGTGAGAATTCTCCATTTCCAATCTCCAGGAGGAACTTTGAGATGGAAATGTGACAGAATTCCAGAGAACACAATGCAGAAAACACTCTTGTGAGTTCATATGGGTGGTGTACTCACAATCTGTGGTATTTTAGGAAATAGTTCTAACTGGATCTGAATCAGAAGTTACATGAATCTACAGGGCATATTTACTTCAGGGGGGAATCATCTGAATGTCCCTTTTTCCATTTTCTCTGCATCCCTGAATGTCCAGTTTTTACCACATTTTCAAGTTTAAAGATCCTATTTTATTTCATTGTGTTGAACTTTGTTACAATTCAAAATTATATGGAATTGCATTCAACAAATTTGAATTTATAGGACGTTGTGCAATAACCTTATTAATTCAAATGTCTCTAAAATATTACAATTCTGGCCTATGTTTACAAGATATTACAACTTATGTCTATTTTTTCATATATATGCACATATATAATTTTTGTGTATTATATATGTACATATATATATTACACACACACACATATATATATACATATGAGAAACAGTCAAAATTTTAATTCTTCAGTTAAAAGAAGATTTTAACGAAAGTCTCAATATCCACTAGGTGCTGTGTGTGTATGTACATGTATGTGTGTGTGTGTGTGTGTGTGTGTGTGTAAGGTAAGACCTCTAAATATATGGTTTTCTATCCCAGGTGCTATCTTGCTCATATTACCACATTTATGAGGTAGTGAATTTCACTGATGCAGTAGTATCTATAAATATCTCCATCTCAAGTGAATTCAATGACAAAGAAAATGGTCCCCATACAGCATTTGATTCATCCATAATGAATGCAAACAGGGTCAGTTACAGTCAAAAAGTATATGATTTTTGTTTTAAAGGTAGTATCTGATGAATTCATTTTCTTTCTAGAAATGTGATGCTAAGTGTTGACCATTTAAAACCTAATAAGATGCGGAATGGGAAAGATTAATAAATCAAATTCATTAACATTGCAAATGCCTTTGAAGTTCACAGGTTGCTATCATTGGGTTGATTTTATTTGACTCCATGGTACCGTTATACTAGCTGCTGCTCTAAATTTAGCTCATTGAACACCTGATGAAATGTCATGTACTGCAAGTCCATTATAAGCACATCAACTCTTCATCGGCAGATTGCAAGTTTAGACAGTTATTCTTTGAAAGAACTTTTAATGGGCTTCAGCACCTGATGAATTTTGAACTCCTTTAGCTCTAATATCCAGGACAAAGCAGTTCTAGTCAAATCAAGTGAATTTCCATATCTAATTTAAAAGATTACCTACAGCAAATTTAAGGAAAATGGTATCTTTTTTTTCTTTTTCTTTTTTTTTTTTGGTCATGGGACTTGAACGCTGGGCCTGGGCTCTGTCCCTCAACTCTTCAGCTCAAGGCTAGTGCTCTACCACTTGAGCTACAGCGCCACTTCCGGATTTTTCTGTTTATGTGGTGCTAAGGAATGGAACTCAGGGCCTCATGCATGCCAGGCAACCATTTTACAACTGAGCCACCTTCCCAGCCCAGAAAATGGTATCTTAACATGAAGTTTTACATTCCTATATATATCAGAGATACTGAATACATTTGGTCATTGTGAATATAAAAATATAAGGACATTTTAAAAACACTCAAAGTTAACAAGAGTGGTCATATTACATTAGTGAACATGTAAGTTAAAGAGAAAGTGATTATTTATTTAAAATATTTTAATCTTCAAGTTGGTATTATTATCCCTTTTTGAAATGGTTGAGGCATAATTTCAGGGCAGTTAATAACTTCTCATAATTCTTAGGGTTAACTATAGAAAAGCCAGATGTGGAGCCCCAAAGTAGCTGATTGAGAAAGTCATTCTGCTACTGATAAAAATATGTAGGTAGTTAATCTTATCCATCCTTGTAATTTAGTTGTCATCAAGGATGATATAATTTACATTTTTTCATTACATTGAATTTATTTTTTTATTGTGAAAATACCATCCAAATTTGTTTGAGATAAGGCTACTGATGTTGAGTAGCTGTCTGGTTGGGTTGAATAACCAAGGCATCATGAGAAAAACCTCTGATATCAGAGGAAAACACAGAACAAAATTTTCTTATGATAGAACAAGAGTGAGAAGTGAAAAGAGACAGAGTTTGCAACTCCCTGCTCAGTGTGGAGTTATTCTAGAATGGGACATTCACCAGAGGAAAAGTAGTTCCTCCTTCTTTTCATAAATATGAAGACAATGAAAATGTTCAGTCCTCTCTGCTTGTTTGCTATAGCTCTTAAGACATAAATGGCAGTTCCATTTTTGACATAATGATTCAAGAACTCATTCAACTAATTGTAATTAAATAGCAGATTCAAACTACAGATGCCTTTTTGTTTTTCTCAATTTCTTTTTTTTCTTCCTTCCTTCTTTTTTTTTTTGTTGTTGTAGTTGTTGGACAGCTTGGGGCTTGGACTCAGGGCCTGGGTGCTGTCACTGAGCTCTTTATTATTATTATTGATAAGTTTTTTATTGTGAAAATATCGTATAGAAGGATTACAATTACATGAGCAAGGTAATGAGTACATTTTTTTCAAGCATTGTTGCCTCCTCCTTTGTTTCCCCTTACCATGTTTGTTTTTCGGCATAGTATCTTGTACACTTCATTGTTGCAATGCGTCCACCTGTATCCCTATTTAAACAATTTGTTTCTTCCCTTCCCTTCTCCAAATTATATCAACATCAAATACAGTGAAAACAGGGGTTATAACGGGGGGGGGGAACATACAAACCAGCAAAAAAGAATCACCTTTGAAATATATTAGAAACAATAGCAAGAAAGAAAAACCACTTGAGTCCTTGTCTTGGGGTTCATTTCCCCTAACATCAACTTATCTGACCTTTTCTGCTTGTCTCAGACATATAGTAGTTATTGAAAATAAGGGAAACAATGGGACCTATCTTTCTTTGGGCCTGGCTTACTTCACTTAATATAATTTTTCCATTTCCTAATTAATGAGGCAATGTCATTCTTTCTGATGGACGCATAGAATTCCATTGTGTATATATACCACATTTTTCCTGAGCTCTTTTGCTCAAGGTTACCACACTACCACGTTGAGCCACAGCTCCACTTCTAGTTTTCTGATGATGAATTAGAAATAAGAGTCTCTGGGACTTTCTATGATACTCAGATCTCAGCCTCCTGAGAGGCTGGGATTTCTGGCTTGAGACACCTGCACCTTGCTGTATGGTTGGGGGACGGGAGAGGGTTGTACTTTGATACCAAGAACTTTTTGTAAGCATTATAAGCAATCAGCATGAATATTCAGTTTTCTGTGTGTTTTTCTAATAGAACCTAAAGGATATAATAAGTCCATCCTCATTGGGCTGAATATTTTATTGTCCTTCTCTCCTAGGTTAAGTTGTATATGTTTTGATGTGACTTGGTTTTTGTTATCCATGAAGCCCCATCTGTAAAGTAGTAATCCTGGGCAGATAAACTCCAGAAGCTGCTGTTCCCCATGCTAGCACTTATTGTGAGCAATTTCTGGATTCCCTATCTTTCCTGGGATCATGATTATTTAAAAAATGCAAAATCATACAAACCACTCTCACATTGGTCATTTGTGTGGCATTAAACCTGGCTGGTCTCATCAGGTCACTTGTCACTGTGGGCATCTATTCACGGTGAACAAGGCTCAGAACCTGCTTTCCCTTGAGGAGCCTGAATGTCTCTCCAGAATTTAGAAAAGCTGGTTGTTTTAAGACCTCAATATTTGAAGAACTTTAGTGAGATTGTATATGTTAAAGTTTCTCCTAGTCATTCTTGTTGCAAGGAGAGAAGTACACTTTCTCTTTTCCATAGAGCCAAACTTTAATGATCACACTACAATGCTTTAGTAGCAATGACAAATGTAATGTATCTGAAAGTAGAGGAAGAAAGCATATATCCGTGTGCACACCAGGCTGTGCCTTGCGGTCAATCACTATAGAATAGTAGCTTTCAGGTTAAGCCTTGCCCCGAGGGGCTCCATTTTATAAAAGAGAAGTTTGCTCCATTTTAAGTGCAAATGCTGTGTCAGAATGATTTTATCTCTTCTTAGTGCAACTGAACAATCACAGTCTGTCCAACACAAACCATGAAGTGCATATTGGTAAATAATGTTAATAAATAATTTACACAAAAAAATAACAACACCTACAAGTGATCAGATTAAACAAGGAACATATGCATATCAAACCATACCAGAAATGTTTTAAAAGCCTATATATTGATCATTATCAAATATACAAACCAGATCATGGAACAATACAGACTTCTTCTGCGTCATATAATAAGGACAGCTAACACTAGGATAAGAGTTCTTACACACCTGCCATCCAGCCATCTGATCATCCAGGAAATGACTCAAAGATGGACAGGAAATGAACTCCCAACTCTACCCAGAGAATCAGATCAGCAAGATCTCTGCAATTGACGCTGTGACTATTGCTGCTCATCTCAACCCAGTTGGTCTAAAACACATTTGTGCTTTGTACCAGCCCTGCATCACAATAGCTTGTACGTGTCTGTAGTAGTATCTTATACAATCATATGTAGTGACTATTTTGGTCTGTATAATCTTTTTTTATAACCTTAGCCTGAGGTCTATAGCGACTTCAACATTCTGTATCAAGTACACTATATGTGTGTGTGTGTGTGCATATATATGTATTTAAATTATATTTATGTATATACTTATATATGTATATATGCATACATCTTCATATGGTGCATATATGACTTAAGAGTTAATAATGGTATTTAAGTTTGAGTGAAACAATTTGTTATTGTCAAGGCCAGTGCTATCACCTGAAATTAGTAATACTTGGTGAATCATAGCCCAAAAAATTCATGTATGTTCTAAACTTGCTCTACAGTAAGTTCAAACACATAAAAAGACATAAGCATGTACATTTATATTTCTGATATTGCTTTTTATGACATGTAGTCTAAGTAGTCAAGAGTAATACTCTTTAGCCATTTATTATCATAAGAAGCAACTAGGAATTTCACATCAAGGAGAATTCTCAGGTGACGTCAGACTAGAAGAAGGTCTTCAGATAAAAATGGCATTTGTAAACAACAGAGTTCAAAGTAACTTGTAACATTCCAGCTTGAATGCTGTGGGAAGCAGGGAATGCTTTCTGGGTCCATTTGTTGGGCCTCTTGTCAACTTGAACCCTAAGTCAGTATTTGTTTTTGTCAATCAGATGATTCCCATGGAAAGCAAATGATCCACTATTGGTTTTACTGCTAAGCTATGCTTCCAGTTCTTATTTCTGCTTGTTATTTTTGAGGGAAAAAACCCTCAGTTCCAGTTAATGTGTAGTTAAGATAATAGGCATAAACTCCAACATCTAGCTGTTGGTTGAGAATGGGACTTGAAAACTTTTCTGCCCAGGCAGGTCTAATCTGATCCTTTTAAACACAGTGTTCCAAGTAGGTTTTTAAAACACACAATTTAAATACAAGGATATGCTTATTGCCTTGGAAACCTAAACACATAGCCACTGTCCAAAATGACATGAACATTCTATTCAGTGTATGTGTCTATATACACAGACACAGACACATATGCATATGTATGTGTATATGTGTGTCTAGGCATTTGTATATTGAGTTGAAAGAAGTACCATAAAAATCGGAAGTGGTACCATGGCTCAAGTAGTAGAGCATTGGCCTTAAGTTGAAGAGTGCAGGGACAGCACCCAGGCCCAGAGTTCAAGACCCATGACTGACAAAAAAAATGAATTTCATCTAAGAGTAGAAAAAGGAAAAAAATTGGGATCAGAGAACAGAATGCTGAAGCTTGAAAATTCAGAAATGATGAAGAAAAGTCCAGTAAGAGACATGAAGATGTAGTCAGACCATATGAGGAGAACCAAGAAAGGGAAGTGATGCGATGGAATTAGCACAGGAGGAAAAGGAAACTGGTGCATGGGAGGAAAGTAAACAGATGGCCCATGAACCATTCAGTTCATTCACCAGAGATACAACTCAGGAGGAAAAACATGGAAAAGATGGGCAGGTGTCCCTGGTCATTGTCAATTGCACCCTTTGTATTTAGCATAAGATGTAAACTTATCTTTGAAATATGCAAGGAAGATATGGCTAAAGATAATCTAGAAGCAATTGAGTTAAAAATCTGTAAGCAGTGCTCCCAGATATTACCACAATGAATTAGACAATTTTAAATTAAGTATAAAAGTAGAGCTGTTCTGAAGTCAAATAATCCTCCAGACCTAGGAAGCTATGGCCTTCATTATGTACTTCGTAATTTCTGAACCAGCTGGATGTGGGTAGCTGAAGCAGGTAGACAGAGCCTGGAGAGCAACCCTTGATATTCCAGATCTCCCACTGCTCCAAGTGACACTGAACTTACTATCAAAATCATCACTGAAATCTGTGATTGGGTTTTTCCTCATATGACAATAATATCCCATGAGTTAATGAACAATAAATACTATTAAGTGGTCCTCTGGAACATATTCATTATTGGCTTTCAGGACATTACAACAATTATACTTAACAGAAATGTCTATTGTGTTGTACTCCTCTTACACCACCATGAAATGCCCAAATAATGCCCACAATCTTTCATTACTTAGGAATAGCCATGAGTGTTTACTTGGCCATTTGAAAATGCAATAAGCTAATTTTCTGTCTACTTTTGGGTATGTCAGTACTCCTGAGGCCTTTTTAAACGTTTTGTTTTCAATAATGACTACCCTTTGTTGCCCTGTGGCTGTTTTATAGAATCTTAAAATATTTACTATTCCCTCTCTGTGTAAACAAGAAGTTATTGTTTTTCTTATATTAGCTTTAAAATGTGACATTATTAATAATGCTTAATAAGACATGAGGAAAAAAAGACAAGGTCACATCTATTTTTGATAATTACAAAATCCATATCCAATCACATAGAAATGCCCCATTCAATAAACATAGTTGTGCTGGTAGTTTTAGTGTGGTCTTGTTTGTGATCATTTGGGTAAATGCCCAAAAGTGGGATTGCTGTGTAATAGGGGAGCTCTATGTGGAGTCTTTTGAAGAACCTCCATCCATACTGCTTTCCAAAGTGGTTGAACATGTTTACACTCCCACCAACAATGTAGTAAGGTTCCCTTCTGTCCACATCCCCTCCAGCATCTGTTATAGCTAAGATATGGAACCAACCCAGATACCCCTCAGTAGATGAATGAACCGAGAAAATGTGGTATATATACACAATGGAATTCTATGCCTCCATCAGAAAGAATGACATTGCCCCATTTGTTAAGAAATGGAAAAAGTTGGAAAAATTATATTAAGTGAAGTAAGCCAGGCCCAAAGAAAGATAGGTCCCATTGTTTACCTTATTTGCAATAACTAGTATATGTCTGAGTCAAGCAGAAAAGGTCAGATAAGTTGAGTTAGGGAAATGAACCCTAAGATATATATTCAAATGTTTTTCTTCTTTCAGGCAATTGTTTTTAACATATTTATAAGATTATTTCTTTGTTGCTTTGTGTGTCCCTCCCCCACGGTATAACCCCTGCTTTCACTGTATTTGATGTTGGTATAATTTGTGGAGGGGAAGGGAAAAAAACAAATTGTTTTAAATAGGGATACAGGTGGACCCATTGCAACAATGAGATGTACAAGTCATTATGTCAAAAACTAACTTTACAACTTTGGTGTGGGGGCGGGGGTAGGGGGTGGTGCGTTTGGTATGGGGTGGTGGGGGGAGGATGGGAAGGGATGGGAAGGGATGGGAAGGGGAAACAAAGGAGGAGGCTACAATGCTTGATAAGAAATGTACTCATTATCTTGCCCATGTAATTGTAACCCCTCTGTACAGTATTTTCACAATAATAAAAAAAACTAAAAAAAAAAATACCCCATTCATTCTATCTCCTAAGTTGAGGGTACAAAGCACCACATTAAGGCACACATAGTCAGACAGACTGATTTAAGGGATCTGTCTGATGAACTGTAATGATGATATTGAAGCTGTTTATACAATTACATGCAGGAAATAGTTTTCAATATATTTAATGGAGTTTTAGGGAACTAAAATTCTTAATGCTCCATATCGTTCATAATAAGTTGCCTATTTCTGAGAGAAAAAAATCAGAATAAAAGAATGGATGGAAAGATAGCTACTGAATAAAATTAAAACATGTCTACCATTATTTTATTCACTGTGTATTTTATTAATATAAATGAATTATAAAGGGATTGCTTTCGGTTTTGAATTAAAATATAATATGCATAAAGTATATAATTTCAAACGCATAAAGGGTTGAAAATAATGTAGTAATTAAATACTTTTGAGCAACATGAATTAGTATGAAATTATTTTCTTCAAATTTGACTTAAATATTTTTTAACATTTGAATTTAGTGTTCATTCATTTGTGGGTTTTTTGCTAGTGTTTGTGTGTGTGTGTGTGTGTGTGTGTGTGTGTGTACTGATGATTGAACCCAGGGTCTCATGCATAGTAGGTGTACTGTCACTTTACTTTGGGGCTACAGCCCAGAAAGTTAGTACTTTTAAAAGGAAAACTTTATTAGATTGTCTAGAGCTAAAAAAAAAAATGTCAATACCAGATAGTTATTTTTCTGGAATCTGTTTCCTATCTCTAAATGGGTCATTCACTTGAGGTAAAGTACAATATGTCTTACCATTTAGTCCAGAGCTCACACCTGTGTCTCTTATCCTTGTATCCCTTCACAAAGGCCATAACTCATCGCATAGAATAATGTCCATATTTAGAAAATCTATAGAGACTGAGGAGATAAACAATAATGGTATCAGAACAAAGCTATCCCTTTCATCATGTTATCATGTTCCTGAACTCTGTATTTTTGAAATCTGATGAGTATAAATCCTGAAAAGGAAAGGAACGTCATGAGGATAAGATACTTAATAGTGAAGATGTGGCCGCTGACTACCACGGGTACTCCAATCACACCATTAGCGTAGCTAACTCCTAACATGATGCTAGCAATTATTTTGCCATTAAACTTAGAAAGCACAGTTTTTGTTTGCTTAGTTTTGGAAGCTGCAAATGAAACTCTGATCAAAATAAAAGTATGTTTTTTATACAAATGGCTGGCTTAAACCATGTCAATATGATGTTAGCACATTTACTCTTTTCAAGTATGTATCATGGAAATATCAATACATTCACATCATTTTCGTCAGTCAGGATGACTGAGAAGTCATCCTGAGCTTATTTTTATAATAATAAATGAAGAAAATGTATTGTTGTATATTAATTCAACAAGGGAGAGATTTAATCACTGTATTTTTGACATACACATACAACACACTTTGACCGTTTTAATTCTATCACTGTTTTTCATCTCCAAATAACGTTTACACAATTAATTCTGTCAGTCCAGATATTTGAGAGACTTTGTATCTTCTATGGTCTTCTTCGATTTCATTCTTCACTATGTATAGCATTTATTTATTTTTTATAGTAATTGTTTTAGGCATGGTTCTCTTCAGTCTTGTGTATATTTTTTGAAGATGTTGTATAGGGAGATTATTTTCTTGATTTTTTCTGCCTGTTTCTTATTAACAAAAAAGAAAATATTGGATTCTGTATGCTTATTTCTATGCTAGTACTCAGCTGGAAGTACTCATCAGACCCAAAAATTATTGTCGGATGCTGTGCTAATGGTATTTTAAGTAAAGAATAATATCATATGCAAAAGGGAGAATCCAACTCTTTCTCTCTCTATTTACATCACATTTACTTCTTTCCCTTTACTTATTGCTTAGCTAACAATTCAAGAACAAACTCGATAAGACTGGAGATGATGCAGAAACAGTGGTTCAAACATACAAGATGACCTACTTGGGAAGCAGAGATGGAATAATAGCAGTTTGAGATTTACTTGGGGTTTTCCATTGGCACTATTTTAAAGGATACACCAAGTCTGTTTGCTGTATGTCCGAATTCCCATCTGTGTAATTGTTGTAGATAATAGGGTAGTTGTCTGAGATTGTTCCTGGTCGAAAACATTAGACCTTATCTGGAAAATAACTAATGCACAAATGTTTAGGAGAACATTTGCTCAGCAAGAGTAAGATCCCACGCTCAAACCATAGAACCACAGAAACACAGACCCACCCAGAGGACCCTGGACACTGGACACTGGATCGATCTGACCCCCAGTGCCCAACACTATTTGTTTTATAAACCAGGGGCAGTAAAACATGTTGCATTATATGAATAATCATTATATCTTCTTAATGGTTTTCTTTATTCATATGAAGAATCCTTTTTATCTCAAAATAAATTTTGTCTGGAAATAGAGGTTTTTGCTTGTACGTAGTTCCAGTTTACTTCTTTTATCATTCTCCTTCTTTTCACTTTCAGACTGTGTGTATTTGTAGTGAGATGGGTCTCTGACAGGCAAAAAAGAGTTTAGTGTGTGTGTGTGTGTGTGTGTCTGTCTGTGTGTGTGTGTGTGTTGCTTGATCCAGTCAGCTATTGTATGATACGTGATTGGGGAGTTCAGGCCATTCAGAATAAACATTGAGAGGCTTATTCTTTCCGGTGATACTGCGTATTCATGAAAGGCTGCTCTCTCCATGCCTGCATATGGTACATGGAGAAGCAATGGATCGGCGGGAATCCTGCAAGTTGTGCATTCTTCCACACTCTTAAGTCTGATGACACAGGTTTGCGTGTTCAAGGCTCAGGGCAGCTCCAACTGAGTCAGGAGTAAGGCTTTCCGTGTGTGTGTGTATGTGTGTGTGTGCGTGTTTAATGTGAAGTTTGACATTTCTAGCTTTCACCTGATTTCTCTCTCATCTTTTTCTGCCTTTGGCACAGGATCTTCTTTCCAAATCCAATTACCTTTCCTTACAGCAGTGCACCTGAGTTCTATTTCAGATTCATGGGAACACAGGATTATGCTGGGTGTGTCTAATCTGCCCTGTTTTCTTCCAAAATTAAGATTTAAAAAATGTTCCTGTGATAACTATGGCCTTATTTCTTATGTAACTATTAAATGCATAATTTGTCTTCTTGTTATCTATATTAATTAAATGCAGACAGTCATTTCTCTTGCTAGATTTTGAAAGTAAAATTCTTGTCTTGAATAAGAGTTAGTGAGAGCCCTGGTAATATAAATCTGAGGTTTTCAGAGCATATGTAGTCCTATATTCATATCATCCTATATTCATATCATTTTTTTCTGAAAGACTCCAATAATGTAAAAATGTTAGCTCACCAAATGTACATAAAGCAGCCACAGATCTGATTGTCTCTTGGTTTAAGGAAGAAGCAGAATATAGTTTATTTTTAAAAGAAAGAAGAGTACCATGTTATGAATTATATCACAAGAAAAACATTTGGAATGAAGCCTTTGTTATCAGAATACTTAAGACTAAGTAATTATAATTGCCTACATAAAAACATTTTGTTCTAAATCATATTCTCTTATAAGACATGATGACCTCATTTGGATAAGCTCAACTATTTAATTTGTATTAATAAAGTTAAGATAATAAATAAGGCCTCACAGGCAGTTGCTTAATATAATAGAAATTTATTACTTAGTCCTGTCAAAACATAAGTGCATGGTCTTCCACCAGATAATTTGGAAATTCATGCTTTTCAAGTTTCATTATTTCTCTCACTACTAGATTCTGAGCTTTCCATTGACTCAGTAAAAAAAAAAGATGAGACAAAAAGATGATGACAGCTGCAGGTCACATTCTGTGTGTATGGATAGAAGTGGCTTGATTCAACAGTGGAATATCATATTGAACACCTCTTAACCAACATAAGTACATCTAACACAATAATGCTTGGGAAATACAGGCGAGCTGTATGCTCAGTAGAAAAACAGATCACCTTTTGTGAGTCTCACCCAGACTTACAGAGTTAGTGCAGACTTCCTGGCTCACACTGCCTACCATGGAATGAATCGTTCTTGCCACACTGATCAGTGCTCAGTGGTAGTCATGTATTGTATCTGATTAATGGTTGTGCTTATAGGGTTTCTCTTTGGGAGTTTGAGCTCATGTCATGAGCCTCAAGGAGTCAAGAAGAGTTAAGGAGTAAGATAAAAAGACAGTAGAGTCAAACATAAAGAACATTTCACATCCATTATTATACAGCAAGTTGAAGAGAAAGGTATATATCTGAAGCTGAGAGTATAACAAGGAAATGAGGTTCCTAAATCCCAGAATACTAACAGCAAAAAATATGGTATAGATGCACAATATAATATCATTCAGCCATAAAAAATAATGAGGTCCTTTTACTTGTAGAACCATGGATGGGGCCATAAATCAATGCTAAATAGAAGAATTCAGACATGGAAGGTTATATACTATATGTTCTCACTCGAAGGTGGAAACTAAAAAAGATCATTTCACAGAAATGAAGAGTAGAACAGAAGTGATAAAGAGGCAAAAGAATGAAGAGAGAGGAAATAGAAGGGGCACATTATTGGTAGCAAAATACATTTAGAGAACAGGACTAAAAATTAGTTTCCCGTATCATAGTTAAGTGACAAAGCTTACTATCCATATTTTCTAAACAACTGGAAAGTTAGAGTTCAAGGACTCTCAACACAAATACAGTACTGCTAGAAAAGTTAATCATCCTGATTTCATCATGATAACATGTGTAGCACAGTGTATCAAATAAGTACGCATAATATAAAAATTTAAACACAGAAAAAACAACAGTCTCTATGCAGCAATAAAAGAATTTAGACAATATTCTAGTTGACATTAACACATATAATGGACAGTTATAGGCATATAAAATAACATAGACATATTTTTATTTATATATTCACTGCAATACCACTTATAGACTACATTGCTAGAAACAAAGTCCATGACAACTCAGTAATAGAAAAAGCCTTTGACAGTGCCAAAGCCAAGGCTAGTAATTTAATATAAATATGAACCACGTTTAAAAAAGGACTAGCTGTTGTGTTTGTTTGGAAGCAGAGAAGCCATAAATAGATTCTTGAATAAACACGTACTTTAAAAAATGCTCAAACCAAATCATTAATAATGGATACTAGAAACATGTTACATGTTTTGATTCCATAGAAGACTACAATTCCAAATCTGCTTAGCCTAAGACAGACATAACTGGGCCGGGCAATATTTATTTTTTTTCCCTTGTGAGTTTTTAAAACCTAAACAAACCTTGACAGCTTAAGAAAGAATCTTCCCGTACTTGTATTCTATGAAAGGAAAGGCATTTCAGTACTAAAAGTTAGAGTGCAAATAACCTCATTCTTTCATTTAAAAATCCTTAACAATGAATGCATTTAACTTTAGGAAAATCTTACTGAATTGATTTTTTTTTGACATGGACCAACATAATCTTATTACAGAAAGACATAGGTTCGTTGATCAGCTCTTAGAAAGAGCAAAATTAAATTTGCTTCCAAACTAGACTAAGGCTACCTAGAGCACAGTGCCAAATGTTTAGATGGGTTGAGAAAATCAAATTTGGGAGCAATGACAATTCATTTTCTCCCTGTTAAGAGATTCTCTTCCATGAGCTAGGGAGAAAGCTCCCTCCTGGTGACCTTGAGCTGTCCAGAACTTCATTGGATGGACATAGGCGAAGGAAACTCAAATTGCATTAATTAGCAGATTATACCACAGATAAATGGAATTGTCATTAGATCTTAAAGGTAAACATCTTTTTGAATTTTCTTTTTATGCCAGTTCTGGGGCTATGTGCTGTTCCTAAGAGATTTGCTCAAGGTTAGTGCTCTACCAGTTCTGGCTTTTTGGTGGTTAAGTGGAGAAAAGAGCCCCATGGAGTTTCCTACAGAGCTGGCACTGTTGCTTCTTTGGCAAGAAGAGCACTTACCTTGTGTAGAATGAGCCCAGTGTATCAAGACTGGGCCAACAAGTGTCCTCTTTCCTTTAGGATTTTCCTGAAGCTTCCTCCTCTGTCTCTTATTCACAGATCATACTGATAGACCCTTATTGTATTCTGAAAATATTTTTGCCATACTAAACTTCATTGGACACACATGTGTGCATGTGCACATGCACACACACACACACACACACACACAGACCCCTAATGTTGATTAAGTAACACAAACTGTGTACAATGAATGAGTCAGAGTTTTACAGTTCAGGTTCGGGCTCAGGGTACAAACAATATTCAAACATAAATATGAAGCAATCTGGACTTGTCTGATGTCATAGAGACAGGCACTTTCCTGAAACTAAAATCCAAAAAGGAAAACACCAAGATACAGCAAAAAACATATTGTTCAACTTAATTATTCTGTGTATGACAAACATTTACATATTTTCCAATTGTTTTCCATTTTCACATAGAACAGTAAAATGACCAAAAGAGTAGGAATTTATTCTGTTGTAGAGAAGACAGAAGTGTGTTTTATTTTGCTGACTTTGAAATTATCAATGGAACTATGTAATAAGAATAATTTGTTCATACAATGTTGTATCTTTTAAAAAGTAAAACTTACACATACTATCTTGAAAATTAAGAAAACTCATAGACTGTTTCCTTAAATTCTGAAAAAAAATCAATTAAACAATTGAAGTGGCCAATTTAATTCATTATGTTAATTGGCCCATTTAATTGTATTTCTTTTTAATTATTGTATTGATTGTGACAGAGAGCTTTTAACCTTACAACTAAAGATAGACTACCCCAATTAAAAATAAATCCCTTTTCTCATATTTAATATCATTCATCAGATCAAACATCAATTTTCTAATGGGATATCACTCAAGAGCTGAATGTAAAAAAAAAAAAAGACATGAAATGAAAAACATTTTAGATGACCTGCTACTCACTGGAGCAGCATGGCTTAAAGAGCTCCCAAAGTAGGTCAGGTTGTAATGGTGATATTGGTCTTTGCCACTGAGAATAATTAAGGTGTATTTTCAGTGTTCACTGACCTAGCCGGAAATTTAATGAAATGTGATAGTCATTTAGCAACATTTATACCTACATAGCAGTAATTTCTCACTCTTTATTCTGTTAAAATAGTTATTATCAGTGGAAAATTTTGTTCACTTTTCCATTGATGAGTCTTTGTCACAATGTAAGAACCTGAATTGATCAGTGGCAAAAAAAAAAAAAATAGTCCCTGTCTCTTTCTCCCAAACAGAACATGACTACTACCTGATTTTGGTCTCAAATGTCATTTCAATTTAATCCCAAAGCATCTAATCTTTAAACACAATTTTAAAACAGGCAAGGTAACTGGGGAAGTGATTGCATTGTACATTTTAGTTTAATATCCAGTGTAATAATATTAAGTAGAAGAGCCACTTTTAGCCAGAATTCTATTTTCTACATGATTCGAAAGCAAGCAGATATTATAACAAATAATACATCACTTATATTAGGAAATGCTAGACACAGATCAGACTATATGGGTTAGAACTAGGATATCCCTTTCCACAATTAGATTAAAGTATTTTACTGGCTTCCATCATTACTGCGGCAAGACATGTACCATCTGTGCCATTCTGAGCTTGCACAAGCAGGTGTGAGTTTGGCCTGCTATATGAAGTCCACACTTAGTAATAGGTACCTTGCAACGTGATGTAACACACAGTGGCAGATGAAGCCAACTGATATAGAGCCAGGAGGTTGATGGGGATGGGCAGTTTGATTACACGTGCTGTATTCTTTTAAAAACCTCTACCGATCTCTTTTCAAATTGCCATACATCACATTGTGTGTAGTATGAAATTTCTTCACGATACTTTCATGGGTACACTTAATGTGCTTTAAGCCACCTCCTCTATTACTTTCTTATCTTCCTTTTTCCTTCTTTTCCTTCCCATTCTACCTCTCCTGTTGTTCTCCTTTTCACTCACGATCTTGTTTAATGTTAACATTTTGGCTTTTTGGTTGCTGTTTTTCATTGTGTCTCCCTACTTTCCATGAATGAGAGGACACATAGTAATTGTTTTTGTGGGGTTGCTTTATTTTACTGAGCCTGATGGTCTCCAGTTCCATTCATTTTACAGAAAATGATGAAATTTCATTCTTCTTCATGTGTATATTTACTACATTTTCTTTAGCTACTCACCCACACATTAGCATCTACACTGATTCCATAGTTTGGCAGTTGTTAATAGTGCCATGTTAACTATAATAAAATGACTTTGATGCTTTAATTTTTGAATGTATCCTAGATCCCCAGTACGAAGGTTGAGAAAGATTAAGTGAAATAATAACTCTAATGGAATTTTTTATTAAAAATCAGATGCATAGAAAACAGTATTTCCTCCAAGATGAAGTTGCCAAAAACAAAGGATCTCTGTCTTTCTAAAACATTCTAATGACTTCATTCCCACATTTTTTTCACCTTATCACCACCAGTGTTTAAGTTATTCTCAGAGATTTAAATAATGGAAGAGGCTCAGTAAATCTTCCAGGAAACTATGACACTATTTAATAAACTATTCCAAGCAAAATAGTAACCTGATTAATATACTTTTTATATTGCTCTCCTTCCTTTTCCTCCTCTCAGAAATGAGGAAGCACACTTCAAGAGAAATACATAATTGGGTTGCCTTTGCCATTAAGGATTTCATTAAGATCAAACAGTCCTGCTTCATCACCCCAGACCTTTTCTTAGGGTCCAATAAAGCTGGGTCTTCTCCAGCCATGACGCTTACTAGAAAGTAGGTTGCTGGGTTATCAGAGAAGCTGAGTTGACACTGGGGAAAGCCCACATTCCTTGTCGGTGGACACATCCCTTCCTAGGGATATCAGGAGGTACCATTTGTAGACTGGTTAGCTCATATCTGTTTGCCAAATGTTTTAAATAAACTATCTATCTCCTAAACTCAAAGAACTCACTTAATAAGCTACTTACATCTATCCCTGTAAAAAGCAGCCTGATATAAGTGCCTGGGTTTCCTCTCCCGATAACCTCTCCTTTTTATTCTTATTACTAAGACAACACAAATTAAAGTCCTTTCAAAGATGCAATGTTAGGTACCATTATCTCTCTTGTGAGCAATATTTAAGGATGTGACAAATTTGTTTTATATACACATATGCACACACATATACTTGCAATGCTAGCAATTTTATTGCAATTTTTAAGCTAGAATATTGGTAATAGTTGATGGCTTCTTTCCCTATTTACATTATTTTTTCAGCTTTTTATTTAATCAGTGAACATTTAGTGTTCCCAGGGCCTCCTTTACCACCCACACATACTTGCTGACATAATATCACTGACAGGGAAATAAATGCTTACAGAACTGCAGGCTGGGAGTGAACTCTACGTGCCCTTAACCACTTCTTTCGGTTCTTGATTCTAGCTTGCAAAGCACCAAAGAGCAAACTTAACAGTCACACTTATGAAGAGAGGCAGAAACATCATTTAGCACAACTCAGTTGTCTACAAAAGTATAACATTCAAAACAGAGCTCAGCATTTTTGTCTGAAGGATAACAGCATAACCCACAAACTACTTGAATTCTGCTTTCCAGCATCCTGTTCAGGGATTCTGTTGGTGAGAACATGAATGCTCTGTACACATACACACACACACACACACACACACACACACACACACACGAGAACAAGATTCAGTCCAGTCCCATATAAACAGGCCAAGCTCCAATAGCTGGTTTTATAATTCACTGACCTGAATTTGACCTCTCTCTAGATAACGAGTGTTGGAAATGTGGTTGGCTTCTGTGGCAAATCCATAAAAGTCAACCTAATGTCTAATGAACACAAAGTGTGGGCCCAAGAGTATGGAGTTAGTGACTACCTCACTCCCAACCCATCCTCATGTCAACATCATTTCCTGGGGAAAATCCTTTACCCAGTCCAGATGGAGGCTTTGCAAGCTTGTCTGATTCTACCAAGGGAAGAAGAGGAAGCCCTGGCTTTTCCTGACTCAGTGGCCAGGCTTAACAGAGAGGTTAGCACTTCAGCCATTGTGGCAGAGGCCTGTAACTCTGTGATGGAAGACGTACCCCGAAGTTGAAGAGTTTCCCCAGAGGTTCTGAAGAGTCACAGACACCAGCATCTCTTCCTCAGGAGTCAGCTTTGGATGGTTTCCTGCTCATCTCTTTCCTTTGATGAATCTTGTGACTCACGGCCTTCATATTACATAGGTGAAGCAGCAGGCCAGGGCTGCTTTCCCTGTAGGGGATCACAGTGGGTTGAGACAAAGCAGAGGAGAGAGGAGGGAAGGCCAAGTCAGAGCTCTGTCATGAAACTTCATTATCGTGGACACAACCTTAAACGTCAATGGTTTAAAAAAATTGTTCATTTTGAAGGTGAATAGAAAAGACAAGGAAAAAATGGGCATCACACAACAAGGAAGTTTGGGGGATTTCTGCATGTATTTTACTAAAATATAACACTGAAGAGTATGGACCCTAACTCATTTGCTTGACAAGAATGTCAGGTTTTGTCTTCACATAGCTATAAAGCACAGAAGAGGTTTTTCACCTGACAACCTATATGCCCGTAACATCTCTGAAGATATTCAATGTAGAAGAAATATACTGAACAAAACCAGGCTGCTCCAAGTATTTAATGATGTGTCAGATGCTAATTATATTTCTTAGTTAGTCTACCATATATGTGCCAATAGAAACTTAAATAATTGAGTTATTTCATTACTGGGAACATGCCAGAGAAATAACCCAAGGAAACATTTAACTCATCTGTTTGGTTTCAGAAGTTTCAGTTCATCACAGGTGGTAGAATTGGGTGAAGCAGAACAGCATACATGATGGCAGTCGGAAAGAAAGAGAGAGAAAGGGGGGAGAGCAAGAAACAGAGACATAGAGACAGACAGATATAGAGAACAGAAAGATATAGAGAGACAAGAGACGGAGAGCTGCCTCTTTTCTCCCTTTTTTTGATCTGGCTTCTCTACCTGTGTGATAAATGCTGTTATATTCAGGACAAATCTGCTCAGCTTAGATAATCCTCTCTGGAAATGCCCGTTATTGGCATGTCCAGAGGTATGGACTGGTAATTTGTTAGGCACTTTTCAAATGAATCAAGGAGATAAGATTAACAAAAATAGAAATAGTGATACCTATAACTGTCATTGGACATAATAGCATCATTTCTCAAACAAAACAACTATTCAAGTGGAGCCTGTATAAAAGCATCATGTTTTTGACTCTTTTTCAATTCTCTTGTCTATGCCTGATTATGTAAATGTAATCTGTATATATGGTTTTTAAATGTAAACCTAGTGAGGATTTGGGAACCATTATAGATAGTTAGCCACTCATCCTTCCGGACAATTGACCAGCTCCCTCCTGAAGATGGCTTCCTACTTTTAACAAAGTAAGAATATTTAAATTAATCATTCAGGGCTCTTGCTGTTATTTTGATGGAATTGGGGTTTGAACTCACGTCCTTGTGCTCACGTGTTAGTTGCTCCACCATTTGAGCCACAGGCATTGGTCTTTTTCAAGTTAGCTGTTTTCCATGTAGGATCTCATGTTTTTGCCTGGGACATCTTGCACCTTGATCCTCCTAGATAGGCCTTGGTCATAGCCAGGATGACAGGCACACACTCACCAGGCCAGCTACTTTGGTGAGACAGGAACTTGCTACAAACATCATTTTTCCTGATTTCTCCTTCCCGGGTAGTTGGGAATATAAATGTAAAACACCAAGCCTGGCTACAAACTTTTATGGAATAAATATTAATCATTTACTTAGTAAATAGGAGAGTATATGAAACCTGACAAAAGCACTTCCTTTTCTGTTGCTAGCAAAAGAACTTGTGTGCAAACCTTCTCAAAAATCACTGATCATAGTGGCGCAAATAGGAAAAGACTTCAAATTTTATATTGTACTTGAGAAGTAATTACATGAGAAAATTTGACTTTGTTTTCTCTTTTTGTCAAGATGCACTTATGTCCTCATTTCCAAACAGGTAAGATAGGATGTAGATATTCAAAAATTATTCTCTCAAATAGTAATTGACCTCTAAATTTAGTCTTTACCCATAATGCATCAATATCAATAGCTGTGGCATGACACATTGAAAAGAAGACGAGATATATCTATGGATAGTACTTTAAAGTTAGTAAACCAAATCCATGTACAAAACCCAAGTTTTCGTTAAGAGTATTCATCAGTATCCACCCCTGCAAACACAAATACCCATTCACTATTTGTAAGGCCAGACATTTAAGTGTATTGTACACTTACTCTGATTGATTTATGGAAATAAGTTTTCTTTTAAAAGTGAGACATTCAAGCTTCCAAGGATGAACTTCATACCAAGCTTCCTCTAAAATTTTTTGTTTGTAACATCAAATCATTGGCGTCATGTACAATTCTCTAAATGTGTTTAATTTGCATGGGGCGATTTCAAAGTTGAAATAAAGCTTCCATTTGTTTATATGAAATGTATCTTCTAATTGGGAAAAAATACACAAAATATAATGCTATGGAACATGTCACAAGAAAACCAAACATCTCTCCCACTAGATTTCAGTCTGAGACGGTCTGGATGGGACTATCTACTTAAATGAGTTGAAATTCTTTGCCTTTTGTCACAAGCTCACTCAAGACTGCACCTATCACCAAATCGATGGCCCAAGGAAGGAGCAAGTGGGGCACCCAAGGCAAAAAGCCTCTGAGACCTTGTGGGAGAAAGGGTTTACCTCACAGCAGTGTTCCTGTCTCTCCTGAAAACACCCGGGCTGGGCAGCTTCATGCTCGGCTCCAGCCTTTAGCTATTCTACTTGTGTTTTGTCAAACATGTCATGCATGAACAGAGCGTTTGCACAGATCCGCTGCTGACCCCCGGGGTTCTGTTGATTGGTTGGTTGATTTCCCCATAGCATTTCAGCCACCCTTCTCCTCTTCTTCAAACTTGGAAACCTTCACTCGCACTCATTTCCAGCTTGGTTTGGAAGGAGCTGCGTTCATTTGTCTGAGTTCAAGTTTGTCCACAGAGCCCATTTCGTGCTTGGCTGCACCTGTGTCTCCTCTGCACTGCATGTCCAAGTCGCTCTCCTTCATTGGGATTCCGGGACCCAAGTGGCACCTGCGTTTCTGCTGTGTGACAGATCCCTGCTCCGCTGACACTGAGAGACCTGGGTATGCGCAGGCCTGTGGGCTCCTCGCTTGACACCTCAGAATCTTCTTATTTTCCTAACTTGCCCCCCACCCAGAAAGCTCCATGATAAATAAGACGAGGCAGCAAGGAGAGGGGTCACTAAGGTTCCCAAGGAAAGCACTCAGAGCATAGGAAAGCTGCTGTTTCCTTTGCTTGGTCCTCAGTAGGAATGTACATTCATTTTGCTTCGGAACTCTGATGGATCTATTCTTTATCTGTATCTATAAATCTATCCGCATTCTAGAATCTCCACAATTTTACTATATAGGTCGGGATTGGATAAAAATGATAAAGATTTCAAGTGAGATCCTTGAAAACTTGTGGACCCACGTCATCATGAATTTAATCTAACCACAGCAAGAAAGCAAGCAAGAGCAGTTAAAATAAACAAGGCATTCACCTCATAAAGTCAGGATAAAAATAGTCTTAACATCCTAAGTTAATGATGAAAAGAAAATATGCTGCCGACACAAGTAACAGAAAAAGTAGAAAGTATGAATGTATAAATGTTAAAACCCATCCTCTGAAAAAAATAGGGAATTATTATTGAAAAGACAAGGAGTCTGAAGTATGGAAAGCAATGGAAGTACGCTGTAGACTTCACAGTGCAGATCTAACACATCAGAGCAGTCTCTGTCTCTGAGAAGGAGCCAAGATGGAGGGCATCCTGTGTTTATTGCTGTAACTTATTTTTTAACTAGAATCATAGCACATGGGAAAATATTACAAATTTTATTAGAAATGTTGGAGCTGAAAAGTTATCTTTGTAGATATTATTTACTCAATAGATGAACCAAGAAAATATACATTAAAGCAAACAGGAACAGATTCCAAACTTCCCCAAATCTAATAATAATATAAGAAGCATACAATCACAGAATTCAGGGACATAGTATATGTATATCATCTAAAATTTAACATTATGGATTGATATGGAGAAAGACAGAAGGAAGAAAGACTTTAGGAAATAATATAAGTGGACACAAAATGTTTTTGTCTTCATTTCTAGATGAAATACAAACAAACAGAACATCCTAAAGGAGAAATAGACAAGTCTATGATAAACATTTTGGAAGAGTAATGGGAAGGTATTTTTCAAGATGTTTTGAAAACTACAACAGTGAGATTAAAATACAGTGAAGCATGATATAAGTATTTTAGTGTCTTGTCTTGGAAAGTAACGTAATATTATAGAATAGTAATATATGCAGATGTAGACTTCAGTGTGATTTTTTGTAAATGTAGGAATAGAATTATAAAAACTTAAAAGTTGTATTAGATCTAGAGTAACTTTAAAAATAATAAGATAAACTTTGTTCTTATACCTAATCATATTTCTAAACATATTATTCATCATAACAGCTTATATTCGAAATAATGTAATAAAATAAATATAACTAGGATAATAAAATAAATATAACTAGATACTGCCAATGTTGAAAAGGAACATTGTAAACACTTATGAAAATGACAGAATATAATACAATTCTATATTTAAATTGATATACTTGAGATGATATACATGCAAAAACAAAATAGCAAGTCCCTAAAAAAGAAAAAATATATGCCCAAACAAATAAAAGTAATATTGTCCAGAAAACAAACACACACTTAGATTATTACATAAGGTTAAATAATCAAAAATAATATTTATAATCATTACTCTTACAAGAATTCTAAAAAGGCAAGTTAAGACAATGGAAAAATATTTTTGATCATAAACTTAAGTAAAGAATGTGTGTAAGTATCATAAAATGAGAACTTAGTAAGTTAATAAAAAATTACCTTGGATCTGATTTTTAAAACTTTTTAGTTAAATAAATACATACGAGAGTCTTTTTCAGTCTGAGAATAGAGTAAATAATGTCAAATTAACAATCTAGATTGTGATATGTCTATCCAATTAGGAGTTATAAAGCCAGTAAAACTCCTAGGTCTAAAGAATTCTAGTTTATACAATAAATACTCAATAATAGTAGACATTGTTATGAGAAGCTGATTAATATAAAAGTCATATATCCCTTGTTTATTTACCTAAATCTGCTTTTATACTGTCATACAAATACTTTACTTTTTATCCATTTGTATGTAACTAAGTTTTCATCTGTCAGTCTGCCGTCACTGAAAAAAAAATGAAACAAAGAATCCACCCATATTGTCTTTAGCATCTCTAAGTATCTATCTACCTAAATATGAGACAGATACAAAATTTTATAAAAGAGCACACAAGTATAATTACCAAATAATCATTAAAAATTAATCTTATCTAGTAATGGCCTAATTTTTCTCTCAAATATTTGTAACATCGTATACATGTTGGTTTTATTCTTCTGAGACTTTAAGATACAGTTTCAAATTTATAGCACTTTCTGATGCTTTGATATAGTATCTTAGTTTACAATTTTTTCTTTTTTCAATGTATGCTTTTAGACACCAGGAAAAAATATTATTCTTAAAATGAATGACTGAAATAATAAATGATCTAGGACAAACCCAGTACAATGCATTTGGGCCGGGGATACTTATTTAGAAGACCTGCATTTTGTTAAATCTTAATATCTCAAACAATGGAAATATATGGAATATCGATACCTTCACAAAAGAAAGTCTGCAGTCTGTACATATGCAAAAATATAAAAGCTCACACATTTGATATAAGATATTCATGCCTGTTGAAAACATTACACACCAACTTAAAAAAGTTGCCTTGTTCCTTGATTTAGTTATCAATTTGTGCATGGTTTGAGTGAATTCTTTTTTTTTTTAAGTTTTCTATCCTTTCAAGTAATCATGGAACTGGGCAAGTCTGAGCGAGGGCATAGTTTTATTTTTTTTCTCCCTTGTTCATTTTATTTTGAAGTGTCCCTGATTAATAAGATTTATGGACCAGGCTTAGTCTGCTGGGCTTCAGGGCTGTTTTATTTTACTCCAGTGATTCTAGCCTTTGGTTGTGTCTGCTCTTCCTCATGCACTGAACTTTTTACCTCCAAGAAGCCTACTCTCATCTGACCTACAGAAAATGGCAAAAACCGCCTAATTGTATCTCTACCCGAACACCGTAATAATTATTTTGTATTTCAAACTTCACTGATTTATTCCAAACTTTACAGCCAGTGAAAAAGCACAGGAAAGAAACAAAACATTCCTTGCTGAAATGAACCTCTAAGTCTCTTTAATTATTTACAGTAACCGTGTACATGGGAAAAAATGTTTGTAGTCTTCACCACCTTCGAATGCACTTTTCCTTTCTTTTGCTGTGTTTTATGAGATTTGCATTGAAGGGATATTTTTGTATGTTTTACGAATTTCTGCACATACATATAAGACTGCCGTAAGGACACTCAGAGATACAGCCAGAAAGGAAGACCAGGCAGCAAGTGATGAAGTCTGCACAGCACTGTACTTCAGGGGAATTCCACTGTGAGTACAAGTAGGCTCCTTAGTTGTCCCTTCCGACATTTATTCACCTTTTGTCCCCTGTGGAGGACTCTCCTTTAGGGAAATGAAGAATAAAATAATTTCCATTTAGGTCTCCTGCCCATGGTGAAAATAAGATATCTAGGTTGACGTAGTCTCTCCAGTTTGATCATAAAAAGCAGACCTGTCATCTTTCACCCAAATATTTGCCAACCTCTACCTCTGGGATTATGGCCAGGGCATGCACAGGACTCAGACCTAGCAGCCCAGAAACCAGCATTGAGCAGCCAGCCTTAGCAGCAAAGCAAGCATTTGATCCGTGTTCTAGTCTTTTTGTTAGCTTCCAATGCCTTTTGATGTCAAAGGATGCTTTTAAATTTGCTGACTTGCAGCATATCTTACTGACCCTGTGGTCTCTTTTCTTAAAACCTATCTTCACAAGCTTTTATGGTAAGAGAGGGGAGAAATTTTGCCATCTCTGTAGATGTGTCTTTGGAAAATTAAAATTTCCTCTGGAATAACCAGTATGCCTAATCCTACATTAAAGTAGCTGTTGAAATGCTCTTCCATAACTGGGAGGCCTATGCGATTTCTAAAGAAACAAATTCAGCGTTTAATTAACTCTGAAATCCTCCTGTAAATGGAGCTTATATTTGTGAGTAAAGCTCAAGGCAGGATGAATTTGGAGGGCACACACACACAAACACACACACACACACACACACACACACACACACACACACACACACACACACACAACCGCTCGGAGGAGTTGCCTTTTCCAGGAGCCAGCCAGCCCTATCTGAAGCAGGCAGACTCTCCGCATGGCTACATGGGCTAAATTAAAGACTGTGGAAGTTCATCCAGAGTGCAGATTAAAATTTTCAATAGACCTAAAAATGTCTCGAAGGCATGAATGAGCCTGTCACTTTTCCTCTGCCTCTCTAACACATGATGGATTCACTCGCGACCCATAATACAACGCATGAGATATGCCTGGTTGGGTCTGCTATTCTTCCTTATCCAGTCATGCTGAAAGAGAGGTTGTGGTTAAACAAATCTGCTTTTATGGAGCAAAGCGCTGTGAAACAGACCTGATTAGGGGCTGACACACTGAATTAGGCTGGGGCATAAAGTTGGTTGATGACTCTATTGTTTCTGATCCAGGACTCTGCCTTTGCCATCTTTCCCAATTTTAATTTGTGCCCAAATATTTTTGCAACCATGAAGTATTTCTGCAAACCTAAGTATTGAAAGTATCTTACTATTTGCTTGTCTTGCACCTTAAGACCCACTTAATAATGATGCTTCTTGTAAAATGACATGTTAACAAAGCAAAGTTCATGGACTGTTCTGATTTTCATTTCAATAACACTGTCTGTATCTGTATTACTAAGATGACTGTCTAACATCAGGCCAGGTAAAAGGCCATTTTACCTTGTGTGTCAGTTCATTATCTTACAGGCATTTGGGTTCATGTAACATGGTTGTTACATCTCTTATGTTGTTGTCTCTGGCACACACATTCACATATGCACATAGACATGTATGTATATAAGTATGCTATGTGTTGATGTGTGTTTATTGACATACAAAGATAAATCTGAGATATCTAACCATACTTTCCCTTCCAAGATGCTCACTTTTAAACACACTTCATTTATATAAATATATTACACTGTCCTCTTTCAACTACAGAAAACATGGAAAAGCTACTCTCAAGACTTTCTCAATACTTGTCAATATATAGTCAGTTATTTGTTTGAAATAACAGTTAACACCAAGAGCAAAGTAATATCAGGAGATCAAAAATAATAATGTGTTTAAGCCAAGAAGGAGTGAATATAGTGTCTCCCCTATCACAGTTCAATACATTGAAGTTGAAATTTTGGAAAAGTAGATTTTGCTCAACCCTATCATCCTAGGTCCTAGCTCTTTGGAAGACAGAGACTAGGGTATGCCCATGGGTAAAACTCTCAGGGTGCCAGTTTTCATGCCTACAATCCTATCTACTTAGGAGGCTGAGATCCAAGGTTCATGGTTTGAAGTCATCCAGAGCAGGATAGTCCTTGAGACTCTTACTCCCAATTAACCCCCAGTAGCAGGGTGCTGGTGGCTCACGCCTGTAATCCTAGCTACTCAGGAGGCTGAGATCTGAGGATCGTGGTTCAAAGCCAGCCCGGGCAGGAGAGACCATGAGACTCCTATCTTATAAACCACCAGAAAACCGGAAGTGGCGCTATAGCTCAAGTGGTAGAGCGCTCGCCTTGCATGCATGAGGCCCTAGGTTCGATTCCCCAGCACCACATAAGCAAAAAGAAGTAGTGCTGTGGTTCAAGTGGTAGAGCGCTAGCCTTGAGCTGAAGATCTGAGGGACAACACCCAGGCCCACAGTTCAAGCCCCACGACCGACAAAAACAAAAACAAAAACCAATTAACCACCAGAAAACCAAAAGTGGTACAGTGGCTCAAAGTGGTAAAGCCCTAGCCTTGAGCAAAAAAGCTCAGGGACAGTGCCCAGGTCCTGATTTCAAGCCCTACAACCAACAAAATAAAGGTAATAAATAAATAAACTATCTCAAACCTTCATCAATGGTTGGGCACAGGAGCGTTCACCTCTTATTCCAGCAGCAGGAGAAGCAAGACAGCTGGATGCACTGGTAGAGCTTTGTTATCTCCAGCTGCAGAGTGATGAGGATGTAGAAGGTATCTCAGGCCAGGCCACGATGAGTCTGAAAATAGCAGTACAGAAAGGAGCTGTGGCTCCTGTGGTATAGTGAGCATTATACCACAGGAACTCAAATAGTATAATGTTTTAGGAAGACTAAGTGAATGCCCAGCAAAGTAAGTACC
This sequence comes from Dipodomys ordii, assembly GCF_000151885.1. Classification (NCBI taxonomy): domain Eukaryota; kingdom Metazoa; phylum Chordata; class Mammalia; order Rodentia; family Heteromyidae; genus Dipodomys; species Dipodomys ordii. The sequence continues at coordinate 2,941,936 of NW_012267281.1, forward strand.
AGGAACTGAGGACTGGAATTGCAGAGGAGGGGCAAGGGGACAGGGGTTAGACAAATAAAGGAGGAAAGGCAGGAGAAGGCAGTCAAGAACTCATTATATATGCCACGAAACTGAGAGACACAGCCAAGAGGTGGGCCAAAGAGTGTGGAAGCAAAATGTTGAAGGGATGACACAGATAAAAATGCAATGTATACACATACTGCCAAAGAGAGGGAAGGAGTGGGGAGGGGGACAGATGGGTGTTGAAAGGGGTGATATTGATAAAGAGGCCCTGCATTCATAAGCTATTTTGTTGAATGGCAATGCCTTTGTACAACTAATTAAAGATTACATATATATATATATATACGTAGATATATATACATATATCTACGTATATATATACATATATCTACATATATATATATATATATATATATGCATGTATGTATATATAGTTGTGGGCTTGAATTCTGGGCCTGGCCACTGTCCCTCAGCTCTTCAGCTCAAGGCTAGTGCTCTACCACTTGAGCCACAGTGCCTGTTTTCTGGTGGTTCATTGGAGATAAGAGTCTCAGGGACTTTCCTGCCCAGGCTGGCTTTGAATTGAACCCTCAGATCTCAGCCACCTGAATTGCTAGGCTTACAGGTGTGAGCCATCGGTGCCAGGCAAAAATAAAATTTTAAAGCCCTGGATTGAATTCCAGTACCTTGGGAATAGATGCCACCTGAGTGGCAATATCTAGAACAACTGGGGAAAGCACAGTATTCTGTGGGCCAGTCTTCATGATAAGTGTCAGGATCGGTATAACAGGTCCAGGACCAGGAGTGGAGCGTGGCTCAGCAGATGAGAATCTGGGCTGTGCCCTGACCCCAAATTCTGTTCCCATCCTCCTAGGATTGGTGGCAAAGGTGTTCTGATGGTAGTATTCAGATATCTGAGTAATGTGACAATGCCTAAATGAACATTATTATTTGTCTTTAACAATTTTTATTGTTTTTAAGTAGTTATCCAAGGGAGGTGTCATTTAACAAAGCAGTGTATAAGCTCAATGCATCTTGATCTCTGCCATCCCCTTCAATAACCCCACCTCCCTTGAATACACTCCTTCCTTCATGTCTCTAAATTTTGTGGTATATGCTATAAATTCTTGACTGCCTTCTCCCCTCTTCCTCCCTTTGTTTCCTTTTAATAATGCTTAAAATCCAAACTGTTTGTTGCTGTTGTTCTTTGAAGATTGGAAATTGTATCATTATCCCAAAATGTGGTAAAGGTTTGAATATGATTTGTGTTTAATGGTGAATAATAAGAGACCCTTAGATGTGACAAATGTGCATTGAACTATGCTTATGGTCCCTACGATGTGTAAATATAATAGAATATCTTAATCTCAAAAGCCACTCACCATATTAAACACACAAAGGACAGTCATGTATGGAATAGCTGGAGATTTCCTGCTTACACATGTGGCTTGTCTCCATGAGAAATAAACTCTGTCTTCCTGCCGGATAGCTTAAGGGTAGGCAATGGACACTCAAAAGCCTGCAGTGTTTGTGTGGTGTGACAGGGCTCAGAGAAGCAAGGCTTCATCATCTGTTCATACTGTGATTCTGTGACTTTTGTTGATACATTAGTAATAGAAACTGCCCCTTTTGGAGAAGCTGGGTCCAGCATCCAACCTCAGTGACATCCAACCTGCATGACATCCAACCTCAGCCTCAAGCCTTCTACCCTGAGAGGTAAAGGGGCCTGCTGGACCCTCACTGCTGCTTCCTTGATAATGTTTAAAGTTGCCACACACACACACACACACACACATACACACACACACACCCTCCTCAGAATAACACACACAACCAGTGACAACAATGGATTAGGAAGTTTGTGAAGCCCATTTTGATTAAACTCTGAGATGATATAGAATTGTCATTTAAATTAAATGCAGAAGCAATATGCCTAAAGTCATTTTCATTCAATTTGTGAACAAAATCTAGCATATCTCCCTAACATGTTGTCATTAAAATGAATCCATGAGATTAAAGTTCCAAATAAAGTACATCTTTGTGAATTATTCAGGCTATGAAACCTTGTCCATGAAACACTTAGATCTTGAAAATGGGGAGCCAACTGAAATTAACAATAATGTCAGTCTTGCAAAATACTCTGCCATATATAAAACATTTTCTGTTTGGTTTTATCTAAGTTTGCTTGCAAAATATTTGGCACTTAAATATGGGAGGTATATATAAGAATCAACTACTCCAAGAATTTTTTATGTTGATTTTTTAAAAAAATAATTCTGTCCTTCCTGATCTATCAAACCTCACATAATTGCTTCTTGAGCAAAAGAGCTCATAGTGGTAATCGCTCTCTATATTTTCATTCTATTGTAGTCCAGAAGATTAACACTTAGTGGCTATTCATGTAACACTATGTGACTAGATTGGAAATGTGGAACACGAGAAAATCTGACAGTAACATATAGACCCAGAGATACAAGAACAGGAAGAGCCAGCACACCTGTTAAAATAAATTTTACAGATACTGAAAGTGTTACCTAGTTTTAGTAATGTTAATGAAAATAATTATTGTAGACTAGAAATAAAAATCATTCAAAGGTACAGACTTAATGATAAAAAGGAAATATTATAAAATAATATTTTTTACAAAATTCAATATTATCTTTATCATAAAATGGTTAGTGTATGACATAAAGCAAAATAATCTCTATGATAAAAATGGTCTAGCTGGGGCCATGTGTGGTTTGAATCCCAAGTACTCAGGAAGTAGAAGTTGAAAAGATGTTTGATAAATTTCAAACCAGTCATGACTAAAAGTGAGATTCCATTTCAATGTATAAGCTAGACATGGTGGTATGCACCTGTAATCCAGGCTACTCGGGGAAGTAGTAAGAGAATCACAATCTAAGGCCACCTTGGAACAAAATTGTGAAACCCTATCCCAAAAACTACTTAAAGACTATTGAATTGCTATGTATACTGGGTGCCTTGAAACAGTAATTTATAGTTTTAGCAGGTATTTAGGGTCATATATAATATATTCAAAATATTTACTATTACAATATTATTGTGTTATTATGATTATACTTATATAATACTTTTTATATATTTCACCCTATCATACTATAGTACATATAATATAGACTGTCATATATTATATAATAGGTATAAACATGTTGATGTCATCTGTGCAGAGAGAATTGAAGTCTTTTCCTACTATAAATTATTTTAATGTCTTTCTCTTTTCTGTTTAATCTGACAGGGGCTTTTCCATTCTAGGTGGAACAGAAATAGTAAAGGTTAGTGTCCTGTCTTGTTTCTGATCATACATGTGGTGCTTTCAGCATTTCAACCATTAATTACATCCATTTTCATTTATTACATATTGACTTGTCACAAATAGCCTTTGTGTCACACCACTTAGAGATGACAGCATAGTTTAATTTTTTGCATTGTACTCATTAACTAAACAAGCAGGCCTTATCAACAACTATACTGCAACAGACAATTAATCTACTTGAGTCCTTTATAAATTATATTTTGGTAGATATAAAACTAATGGCATTGAAATGTATATTCAAGACAAATATATGTACCTGTTTAAGTATGAAATATATTTGTTAGGATTAGAGGGTATTTATAATTGGAATGTCAGAGATATATTAATTACAGCATCATTTTACTTTTGTTACATTTCTTTGATAAAATTGTATAAAATAATATAATATAAATTGAAATGCTATACTTGTCTATGCCTAGTTCTATGAAATACAAAATTAGGAAATGAAAGTAGTTGTATTTATGGCATCTCTCTAATAAATTTTAAATCAAAGTACCTAGATGAAATAAGATTATGTGCTAGTATATTTAGTATATTTTAGTTAGACTGCTCTTATTGGGACACTGGATAAACTGTGTCTATAAGATACCTTGGAGTCCATACAATTGTGAATTTTCCTTAATTATTCTTCACTGAGAAGCTTGCATTACATTGTAAATTTGGCAATTTCAGTACAATAGAATTTTTATATTGCTCTTGTAACTCCAAGCATTTATCAGTAAATGTGAGTGATGGACAATGAATATAGATGTATCACATAATCAACCTCATTCTTTCAAGAGTGATATTTATCTAGTCCTGCCACCACCTCTGCTTCTATTTTTCCACTAGTGTCAAGACAGAGATAAAGAACACATAACAAATGTATTTCTTCTTTATCATCTGACTGGCAGGGAATAATGCAGGTACGTATTAATGCCCACAGCTTTGAGTCCTTCCTTTACAAAGAAGAAACTAAGGATGATCTTTAGAATTCACAAATCTTCAAAGAATTAGGAAAATGAGGTTGTTTCAAATACAATGAATATGTGCTATATTCATTGCAATATTAGCTTCACTGTATTAATCAGTGATTGTGTTCCATGAACAGTATTAATGATTTCAAGTGTCATCTTATTCAATTTTCCCATCATCTTAAGTGGGTAACCACTACAAGCAGTTGCTGTCCTTAGGAAAGCACTTATGCCTATGAAATGTTCTCAAAACTGAACTTGGGAACTAGAATGCAAACCTAGTGTGATGGAAAATTTTAGGCTTTAATTGACTGAATTAAGGAGTACCCAGATAGCAGAACAATGTCATTTCTGGTTTCATTTGTGATGGTGTTTCTGGAGAGACTGATTGACAAATTGATTGATATGTGAGTCCTTAGAATAAGGAAAACTTAGCATTGCCCACTACTCATTGATTGGGCACAGGGGAAGAAAGAGACGGAGAGAACTTTTACATTTTTTGCTCTTTGAGCTGGACTGGTCTTTCTCTCCTGCCTGTCCTCCTCTAGGCTTCAACTCTCCTGACTAAGGACAGTAGTCCTCTGAGGATCCCAGATTTTCATATCTGAGTCTGAAAAATACATCAATTGCTAATTTTCCTGACTCCATCTTTTTGGATTTGAAATATGTCACTGTCTAGGCTTCAGGGGCTCTCAATTTCCCAGAAAGATTGCTGGGGGACTTGCACATGAATTTGTCCTTCTCATAAATCCCCTATATTTGTATGTATGCATCTATCTACCTATCTGTCTGTCTGTCTATCTATCTATCTATCTATCTATCTATCTATCTATCTATCTATCTATCTATCTATCTATCTATCTATCTATCTTTCTGTCTGTCTGTCTGTCTGTCTGTCTGTCTGTCTGTCTGTCTCTGTCATTCTATCACTCAGCTATCTTGTTGGTTTTGTGTTTCAGCAGAACCCTGACTAATACATCTGAGTACATCTAATTCAAGTGCTAGTGTGTCTATATTTCTTCATTTAAAAGCTTCTTCTGAGGGCTGGGATGTAGCTCATCGGCAAAGTGCTTGCCTACCAAGTGTAACATCCTGGGTTTGATGCCCAGTACCAAAAAGAAAAAAAAATACAGTAAAACCTTCATCTGGGGACATTAGTGTTATGCCGCAGCAGTTGAAGGACCACAAATATGTAAATAAAGAGTAAACTGTCACAGTCACAAAAGTTCAGGAAATCACAAAAATAAAATTGTAAATGTCTCCTTTAAGAGAAAGAAAAACATTCTTGATTTATTTTTTGTGTATGTATATATATTTATATATTTAATTTTTAGCACATTACTTAAATGATTGAAGAATAGCTGGCATACAACACTGGGCTTTGAAATATAAAACTTGGCAAGAGGGTCTCTTCCAATTGAACAGATGTCTGATAGACACAAAGGATTCACAAATTAAGGTGCATGTGTGTGCATGACATGTGTATTTTTATGCAAGGCAAACAGATTATGAGTTGCCTGTTCACAGAAAAGCAGTGAATCTCAGTTTGTAAATCCACTTTCTGGTTAAGCCAGTGGAACAAATTTTTAAAGAGGAGTAACACTACTCTCAAGTCTAAATTTCAATTATTCACTGCTTACTGGGCTAAGATTGAACACAAACTACTTCCGATATTTTGTCAGAATAGCAACTTTAAACGAACCTAATAAAATTTCTCACATAATGTTGTCTCTTGAAGTCTAGAAATTCAGAAAAGAGAAGAAGTTTTGAAGTTTACAGACATTGAGCCTAACAGTAGTTATTCAATATAGGTGTATATCTCGTAATTTTGAGGAGAAGAAAATAGCCTAACGAGTGAGTGTCAAAACAAAGTTGGGAGCAAATGCATAATACATTTCAAACATCACAAATAACACTTTGTTATCTAATATAACATGAGTGATAGACAATTGAAACTATGTCACTTTGCATAGCATTCATGCATAAATCATAACTGTCATGTTATTTTGGTCATCAGTATATCTGACTTAATATTTTCCTCCCTTTTAATTTAGAGATTAAATGCATCTGATTGTTGTTTGTACTCCAAATGACACAATGACGGATTCTATTTGTGTTTTACAGTTCCCTTAATTGACACTCAAACAACTGTTTAAAAATAAAAATAATACCTAAACTGACTGTTAAAAATCACACAAATAATAAAGCACTACATAATTGAAATTAAATCTTTCATTGAAATTCAAGGCAGGGAAATACATATGTATGAACACTATCATTTTCTATATAAAAAGAAAATGAGAGAAGGCCTGCACATATATATATATATATATATATATATATATATATATATATATGTTTGCCAAGTCAATACAAAAGCCTAAATGTTTAAGGCATTTTTAGAGGTAATGGAGAGTTGATTTTGATTACTACATGGAATTATGTGTCCGAGGTGATATTTCAAAAATGCTATTTCTTTCTGTTGTCTTCACAGTGAAAGAACTTTTCGCTTTTCAGAAGTAAACAGATTTTTACCTAGTATATCAGCTTGTATTGTACACACATGTCTCTGTAAGTACCTGATCAGTCATGCAGATAAAAACAAAGCCTTCCTGAAGATACTTAAGTGAACCTCCAACAACACCTAAAGGGGTGATTAAAGCTATTCCAGTGTTACCAAAAGCAATGGGCAAAGCCAATAGTGACAAATAAGAATGTGTTAATGTACTATTTGTAATAGACAAATGTGAGATGGTAATATCCCAGGTTCAAATCCAGGTAAACTCCCTAGGAGAGATATTAACAATGGGAAAAGCAATTGATTTTACTTACGCCTATTGTGATGAAAAAATAACCTACTAGAAACATCCATTGACTCTCCTTGATTTCCATGAACTTCACCAAATTTACGGAAGGAATGCTCACTATACCTCTGGGGAATGCGTCTCATCTCAGGGTTACTAAGGTTCCAGTGTTGTAGGTCTTGATGTTCTTACAAGGGCCTGTACATGAGCAAGGGATGTAGGTGAGCGAGGTCATTAATAAAAGATCCATCAATTGAAGGGATAGACCCCAGCGGCTGTGATGAAATAAAAGCCAGAAAGGGCAAGTGGTAAGAAGTGAGTGACAAACTCTTGCAATATTTGAGTAAGATAGTAAGCTTCAGGGGACAGGGAGGGCCAAAGAAGGACATTTATATTAGTTTATATTAGTGTGCACTTCCTATTTGACAGGTGTGGACTTTTAATTACATAAGTCCCTTCGCCTCCTCATGAACCCGATGAACTTTTAAAAGCCTGTTTTATAGGCGAACTTCCTTGAAACTGAAAGCATTTTTATAGGTTTTTGCAAGGTTCCTTGCTGGTGTCTAGTGAAACCCGAGTCCACAGTTCAAACAAAAATGACTCAATACTAGATTCCATGGGTTGTCATCTTAATTCTTTTTTTTTTAGGTTTATAAAGGATTTTTTTTATTTGAAAAGGTGATGAGCTGAGGGTTACAGTTACATAGGTAGGACAATAAGTACATTTGTTTTTAATCATTGTTACCCCATCCTTTTTTTATCTCCCACTTACTCCTCCCTACCCCTCCCCCAGGTTGTAAGGTTCATATCCCACATAGTATCAAGTGAGTATCAATGTGGCTGTGGTTCATTCATTGTGCTGCTGTTTCTGTGATTCCCTTTCCCTTCCACATATTGCATTGGCTATTATGTAAAACACGAGGTACACAAAGCTAATAGAAATGAAGAAAGAAAAAAAAACAATAGGGAAAAAAGAACAAACTATATACAGGGTCTAATGAAAACCTCTTGTTTCCATAAGATGGAGTTCATGTTAATATCTTCATTATATACAGTCCTTTGCACTGAGCACTTGCGTTCTTGAGATCCACTGTTAAGAATATCTTCTACATATTCTTGCTGCACATATTGGGCTCTATTGACCAGGACTGTCTTCCGTGAAGAGCTTGTTTAAAATGGAAGCTGTCATACCCTAGGACCCAATGAATCAGAATCTCTTTGGTGATTCTTACCCATTCTCAGAGAGGAAGTTAGTCAGAGCAAGTTGTAGTTCAAAGACATAGCCCAGGCACAAGTGCAGAGCCCCTCACTGAGATGGATGAAACAGGACCAAGCTCCTGAGCTTACCCAGTGTCTAAGAGGAAATGTATGAGGCCTGGTTACAGGGTGGGCAATTGAAGAAGCAGAATACCATATCAAGTTGTGAACAGAAAATAACTTTACCTGTTATCTGTCCTTCTCTCCATTCACACTCCACACACTGACATAGGCAAGCATAGTATTCTGAAACCAAATTAAATCTCTTACTACCCCTATTACCTAGAATCAGATCCATTCTTCAGCAAATATGCCCAAAGAAAATGTGATAAAACATTTTTCCAGTATAACCCTGAATTCAAACATATCATGATTAAGTTGGTTATGTTAAAGAAAAGAGTAGACATGATTTTCTAGATAATATGGCCTTTTCTTGCAATGAATCTGAATGTGAATGAAAACACAAAGCTTATATTTTGAAAGTAGTCATCACCTACAAATTTGAATTGCTCTAGAAAAAATGGTTTAGTATCTGGCATTCTATAACAGGTCTGAAAAAGATCTATTGATTTTTTTACTTAATTTATTAGGGTCATTGGATTAATTGACCAATGTGATTTTATGTCACAGTTTTTTTTCCTGATAATGAACAGCTTTGGGCTTTAAAACTTCCATCTATTCATATAATATTTATTAAGTGCCAATATGTTGGATATTAACTTAGATATGAGAGTTAACATGCTTGAGGTTTTGTTCAGAAAGCGGAGAAAATGCATAGATAAAACTGAGTGTTGCTGGCTATCGTTTTGATGTACAAGGAATTTATTGAACTTAAAAAGAGGACACAAGGATTGAAATCAAATCCTTCAAAGAGGATAAGAGGCTAGAGAAGAATCACAACCAACGATCACTCTGTGGAAAAAGCTGATTGACAGAAGAAACCACTTCCAGGACATGCACACTGGGAAACAAAGAACTCTGGCTAAAGTCCTCACAGGACAGGATCCTGGATGTGAAGATGGGAATTGGGAAGTTGCAAGAATGGAGCCTGTGTCTCTCCACCTGGCTGAATAACAGCATTTGAGCTTATTGTTTCACCCTTTGCCAAAGGAAGATGATATAATGATGACCCTGATGGTTTAGAAGGATCTCTACAGTGAGCGTGTTGGGGACAAAAAGGACCACTTGTTTGTCAATTAGAAAATAATCAGAATTAGGAATATCAGTTATAACCTCAGATGTGCTCCAAGCCATAACAAAGAATACTTAAAACCTCAGTGTGCAGGTTTAGAGTTATTACCTCAATACGAGTCTCGCTTAAAGTATTGGTAAACTTGGAATTTGGGGGATATTCCTGTAACCCCAGCTATGCTTGTGAGAGTTGAGGAACACTAAAACTGTCCTCATCACTACAGCAGAAGGTTTCTGAAAAAAAAAAACTAAAGTGAAACTCCAGTGCTTTAGCATGAGACCCTGAGTTCAATCTCTACTACATAAATATATATATATATATATTATATGTAATATAAACTATATACTATAAATAAAGGTCCAGTCCTTGTTTGGCTCCATCTTTCAGGACCCAGACCACCAGTTTTGAGACAAGCCCTCTGTAAGAGGATATATGGGCTATCAATATGACCTAAAAGCAGTTGTGAAAAAGCACAAAGCATAGGTCCCATGGTTTCCCTTATTTGAAATAACTAGTATATGTCTGAGACAAGCAGAAATGGTCAGATAAGTTGATATTAGGTGAAATGAACTCCAAGATAAGGACTCAAATGTTTTTTTTCTTTCTTGCTATTGGTTCTAACATATTTATAAGATGATTTCTTTGTTGCTTTGTATGTCCCTCCCCCACAATATAACCCCTGTTTTCACTTCATTTGTTGTTAGTATAATTTGTGGAGAGGAAGGGAAAAAACAAATTGTTTAAATAGGGATACAGGTGGACCCATTGCAACAATGAGATGTACAAGACGTTATGTTGAAAATGGGGAGCGGGGAAGGGATGGGAAAGGGAAACAAAGGAGGAGGCAACTGCTTGAAAAGAAATGTACTCATTACCTTGCTCATGTAATTGTAACCCCTCTGTACAGTATTTTCACAATAAAAACATCATAAAATTAAAAAAATAAAAATAAAAACTTTAAAAAAAGGCACAAAGCAAATGCAAAGTTGTCTATAGAAAGCCTCCAGCAGAGGTGTCTCATTCTGAAAAAGCCATTGTTGATTTTGAGACACCCCTTTCCCCATAATGTTTCACAGTTTGGGAAATATCATGCAAGTGTTGTTGTTACTGACTCGGATTTAAATGTTCTATATTTTCTCTCTGGCTTTGCTTACACTCAGCCATATGACTGTACAACCTCTGATATTAATAAGGCTCCTTGGTATTCCAAGATGCTTTAAAATGAAAAAAATAAAGCTAGTTTTAAAATATACTACATTTTTGGAACCAAGTAATTTATTCTTCACCAAATAAACAGTGAAAATAGTATTTGGTCACATGTTCAGTTGTAATAGAGAAAAACTGGGAGAGTACCAAAGCTGACTCCACACATAACCCAGGCACCTTCCTATTCTGATTGTTCTTTATATTCCTGTGTGAGTTTAGGCAGTACTAAACTTCTCTGTATTTCAGTTCCATCATTGATAACACAGGGACAAAAATAAAACAAGGTAGAGTTGTTTGGAAATTAAATCTGTGAGACACACTGGACTCATGATAGACACACCTGTAAAATAGTACATTTTTGCACATTGCTATTTTTATTGTCATGAAGACTATGGCCTGTCAAACGATGTATCACCATTTAACCCCTAGGCTCACAAGTGTTTCTTGAAGCCCTTCTACATGACCTTGTCCCGTATTTATACACCCCCCCCAGTGGACTACGCATCCCTTTTATGACCAATCAAGTCCATTCAGGTGGCGAGGTGAGGAGGACGCGTTACCTCTGTCTGTGAGAAGTGTGCGGGACCAGCCACAGCCCCTAGAGATGAAGTCCTGTGGGCAGAGTTGCATGGTGCATGCGAGCACCTGGCTTGGTTAGGGGAATTTTACACAATGTCTTCCTTGACCAAAAGGCCAGCATGCGGAGCCTCCGCCTGCAGAGCCTTTGGGACAGCCGCTCTCCTGCCTGACTCCCTTCTCCAGAGTGCAGATGTCCCCGCCAAGGGGAAGCAGCCTCAGTGCAGAGTCGCACTGGAAAAAAATCACTTCCAGCAGCCGCTCAGACAAGAAAGAAGGTCAGAGAAGATTTATCCACAGGAGAGCCTCTGAAAATGCATGTTCACAGTGTCTCGTTGCAGAGTTAATCTACTAGTTTTAATTAGCGGGTGGCAGCCATAATTTACTCTCTGTCTCTCAAATACTATCATTATTTCTTTAAGCCCTGTTGTCTTGATGATGATTCTCTGAACTCACAATAATTATCTTGTGTTTCAAGACAGCAGCTTTGTGTTATATCCGTTAAATCAATATACATGATCACAAAATATTTTACAAAATGGGTTATACATGTCTTTTAAAAGTCTCCTAAACCCTCGAATCTTTGGAATCATGTATTTCCAATTCCAATCTTTGCTTCTTTTCCACATGAAAGCCATTGTTTATGAGTGTGTTTGGGGTATCATTTGAGGCTGACATACTATGATTTGGTGGTAAATGATACTTCTCTGTCTTGATTAGCAGTTGACAGAGAACTTACTCATTAGTGATTTGCCCTTGATGGCTTTTGATATTTTTCAGTGTATTTATTGCAAACACATAAAAGAATCTAGGAAAATGATTTTCAGTGCAGTGTAGCCTATTGAGAGGAACTTTCTTTTTCTCCAGGAAACATGGTGACTTTCATGATTCTCTTCCTTACGTGTCACAAGCTTGGGTCAGTAAGGTTTTACCATCTGTCTCCATTGAAAAACAAAAACAACAACAAAACCCAACCTTGTAAAGGAGTCTGAATGAAAGATTCACATATTAATGCAAGGAGTTAGTATTATAAGTTCTCTGCTCTCAATAGTCATAGTTATACAAATAAAAAGAAAATATCGTCAAAGCATATATATTTCTATGACTTATTCCTTCTCTGAGCCAAAAATGCAGGCTGATTTTGGCACTATCCACAGAACCAGTTAATCAAAAAATTGTATTTAATTCAAATTGCCTAGTATTTTAATGGTTACATGAAATTTCAACTACAGTGAACTATATTCAATATTGTTTATATTTACAGAAAGCTATTAAAGATCAGTATATTTGTAGAGAAAAAACACAGGTTTCTAGTCTATTGAAACTATATCTGCATTATTATTTTCTGTAACTGAGTAATTTCAGGAAGACAATACCTAACATTTCTTTGGTTACTACCATTTATAGCAATAAACAAAATGAAAAATGAATTTATAAAATCATATTCACTGAAACCATTAAGGGGTAAAAAAGCTGGGAAAATAATATTTTTAAATAGCTGGAAACTAGTAAATGAAGCTGCTCCCAGATGTCAATTAGAGATGGGTCTCATATCCGGAAAATCAGGGACCACAGGATGGAAGAGACATTCTCCAGTCAAGGAGAATGCAATATTTGATACACCATCAGGAAACACAAGTGCTACTGGCCCTTGGCAGTAACCTCCAGACCTCTGGGTGCTGAGCTAGAAAAGATGAAGTCTGATTTTGACTTCCTCCTATACACAGAATGTCATCAGCACATCAAATTCCACCCACAGTGAACCCCTGGCATGAGTAATGATTATAATCTTCACATTTAATCACGGGAACTCAGTGACAGGCAAACAAAGGTTAGCAAAACTGACAGTTGAGACTGCTTCAACTGAAGAGGACGACTCCACAAGTTTTATTTTAAATGTGCACGTCCAATCCCAACAGCACTTTCTCCGAATGAAAGAAATGACCATTTTCTGTATCTAGCTTGATGCATAAACTGTATGGGAAATTGTTGCAGTTCTTTCACCTCACCCTGTCACTTTCCAAGAAGAATTAAGCTATGGGCTTCTAAGTCTGGAACAAATATCTGGATGTAAAATATTCCTTTGACTGAAATTCTCCCTATGATTGCAAGATCTTGCTTTAACTCCTCTGAATTAATGTTTCTAATTAATCTTATTATAACAAGGTTCATTCTTTTGAAAACCAAGCTGTCCAAATCGCCAATGATATAAAAAAGAGTGAGCAAAATTAAGACATATTATGTTAGCATATAGACAGAAACTCTTGAAATGATAATAAATGTAAAGCTTGTCATTTGCCTTATAATATATTTCAAAATCTGCAGTGGTTTAGCAATTATAAATGCATTGTAAATTTCTTAAAGCATAGTTTCTGACAGATAAAAGAGGATATGCAATCTTTTAGTAAGTTTTTTCACTGCAAATATTACATTTTTCTCTTTAATAAAATAGCTGGTCTTTAGAATTTTTACAATTTTAGTAAAGTAAGTGAGTATATGGAAAATTAAACTTAACTGGAAACTAAATAAAATGATATTGTTAAATATTGTGGATAATAATACTAATGTTTGCTAAATTTTATATGCTCATTTTAAGAAGAATCAATTAGAAAGCTTATGGAGAAATTATGGTTGTGTGGATGGATTTGTGAATCAGGAAGTAAATCTTATCATCATAATAACTACACCCTTCAAAAAACTAGAGCAGAAAAACAGTGCTAAGCCATATATACCAATGAAAGTCAAGGTTATGTGACATTGTCTTTGATACATGTAGTAATCAGAGTGATACAAACTCCTAAGCAATAATATAAGTATCCCGAAATGAAGAAAACAACAAATAATAAGTAAAGACTATCAGAAGTTATAAAATCTAGAAAAAACTTGATATTTTCTTAGTTTCTTCATATTACCCTATAAGTTGCCCATAACTTTCATATTCATACATTTGATCACATTTCCTACCATAAAATACTTGTAATATTTTATGCAGAGACAGGAAAATATAATTCAGCTCTTCTTTGGCACCATTAAATAAAATTTGCCTTTTGTTTTATAATCTCAGTCATAAGAGTTTTATCACATTTGGGGAAAGTCTGGATCAAATTCTTCCATGTGTAAGATATAACACACACACACACACACACACAACCACTGTTTGTTCCCATGCTACAGGCTGTGGTCTGCAAACAAAAGAATTCCTCAGAATACTAACTTGTTAATTTAATAGAAGTATGCACTGCACAATAATCAAATCTGGTTCATCCATGTATTTATATACTCACTTATCATTTCTCTGTTAGTAATAGTCAAGATATTTCCTTCTGATCTCAAAAAAGGATTAAATTTTCAAGAATATGTGTGTTGATATGTATACAAGTGTAGGTATATATGTATGCTGATAGATACAGATACATGCATATGTATATTTACACACATATAGGTATATGTTATATGTATATGTGTATGTTTGTGTTGCTAAACTATGTTCAGAAATGTCTCTACAACACATCAGAATATTTTGTGAGGTTGTGAATTCAAAGAAGTTTGCAAAATTTTTATAAAAATAGGGAGTGGTAAAAACTGTAAGAAAACTGTGATTTTGCATTGTGTATGATTAGGAGAGACTGAGTGAAAATAGGTATTTTTAATCTTTCTCCAACCTTTTATAACAGATTACATGAACTTGCAAGATTTTTATTAAAGAGGAAGAAAAGTGAGAAAAAACTGTTTTGTTTTAAGCTTGAAATGATAGAGTGAACACAATAAGAGATTACAAGTGTTGTTTATTCTCACATCAATGATTCTGGCCTGTGGACCCCAATACCTTTGTAGTGAACAATCTCAGAATAGATGGGTAACTCAAGGCACTTTTTCAGTTTTATAACCATGGAAGTCACACAGTGACTTATAATTCTGAAACATAGTCTGTTGATCTGATATGAGAGGCAACCTTGAGGGATAGACAGATCAACTTTATTTAGAAGGTGAAAAACAACAACTGAAAAGGATCATGAGACCCAACAAAAGCAAAGATGGAAATAAAATAGGATCTTCATAGCTAGCTAGAATTTTGTCTAGCATGAAATACACACACATATGCAAACATGCATGCACACACATGCATACACACACACGCACTCATACTACTTGTTCTCAGAGAGAAGCAACTGCAACCAAAGTTAAGCTAATCTGAGATATGAGTCCCCCAAGAATCCATATTAAATCGATTATTGTGTATTTTTGTTTAGTTTTTTTATTAATTTTGAAAATAGGAGAAATACCATCAATAATTCCCATTTGTGTAAAGTATTATGCTGTCTGTCACAGTCCCTTGAATTTACCCAGTGCCCCATGCTATAGAAGCACCAGGAGCAGAAGGCCGGCAGAACAGAAGAGAGGCCAAGAGAGTGCACTGGGTCTGTATTTCTCTTGGATCACCCTCTGGACAAGTGCCCCAGCCAACATCCAGGTTCAATGGTTATGTTGGGAGAACAATTAACAACTTCATTTGTTCCAAGCCCATTTTCCCCATGCAACACAAGGAATTCAGTATCATATGGATTTCTTTGCAGACTGAGGGGAAGACGGAGAAGATGTCCTAGGGATGGTTCACGGAGCAAATTCTCATGTCTGCAGTTCTTTGTTGTACAGATGTTGTGTCTCAGTCTATAAGCCGGTGAGTTCCATGCACGAGTACATTGGTAAACACATTGTTTTGGAGGAGGATCGGTCATTCTACGTATTCTATAAGGCCAATGCTAGTCAGCTGCATGATTTAAATGAAGCATGGTGAGTGCATCTGCACTCTCCTTACACTGTGCTAATTTCTCATCCGATTGTGCTCCTGACACTCAGCATTGCCTTGTGTCCCTTCCACTGACTCTAGGGAAGCACCCAGAAGGACACTTATTTGTGCATGGATGCAGAGTGTTAATTCTGCCATGCTATTTGCTATCACCCAAGTGTCAATTCACTGTCATATTTTAATTGACCACAAAATTCACAGTAGAGCACTCTACATGCTGTGCAGGCCTGGCACTATGTCTGCCCTGCGTCTTCGCTCATGGGCAGCTCCGGGTGTGGGATGCACCCTGTACCATTCCCTATTCTCCCCGCAAATAGTCGCTTCTTTTCAGCAAACGTATTTCATACTAAAAAACAATGTCTTCCATTTAATGCATTCTCTCATCTTCAGATATGAATATCAAAAGGGATCGAACTTATATAATTCATGTGCAACTGAATTCAAAGTATTGAAGCGACCTTTCTATGGTCTCCTATGCAAATTGTGACCTTATGTAAGTTGTTTTTACAATTGAATATACTTAACATGCGTGTGTGCTGTGTATCACCTCCCACAACCCTAAGGGATGCCTTGAGGCTGAGTAGATTGAAGGACCAAGTACACATGACTTTTTCAGAAGAAATAAAAATTAATTTCTTTGGAATGAATGTTTACTCCCTTTTGCTTAAGTGTGTTACAGTTAATCCAAAAGAAAACACCATCCCCTTCCCATGTTTCCATTAAAATAAGATTGGGTGGTTTGTCTTAAAATTTTGTTACAAGATGTTGTCATGTTTTGGTCAGTTCTATTATTTTGAGTCTAATGCACTAGGTAACATTTCAAGCATTTTATTATCTCAACCATATGAACCACATTTTGACTGGTTTGGATAAGGTGATTTATTTTTCTGTGTTTGAATATTTTTATTCACACACACTGTCTTTTCTATGTAAAATTCCTTCCCATCTAAGTAGATACTTAGTTTTTGGTGAGGATTAAGAGGGTATTGATATGTTTAGAAATCTTTTCATTATTGACATATTAACATCTTAAATCAGTTATTGTTTTTCAGATACAGTCTCACAGATTTTGCCTCGACCAGTTTCAAGCCAAAATCCTCCTGCTTATATCTTATGTGTTGCTGGGGCTCCAGATGTACATCACCATGCCTACTATGAGATAGGGTCTCATTCACTTTTATTTAATCCTGGCTTTGAACCATGCTCCTCCTTCCGTGCTTCCAATATAACTGCAATTGCAGGTATTAGCTCAGCTTAAAATGGTTTTCGAATGGCAAAAGAAAGAAAAAATTAGCTAACAAAAACATGATTGAGATAATACCAATTTTAAATAGCCAAATTCATATTAAAATAAAACGAAGATCAACTATAAAATGAAAAACTTGAGTTGTCCCTAAATTGTATGAGATTATCTTCACAAAGCTCAGAATCCAGAAAACATTTAATGTTAATTCCTACCAATACAACCTAACAGATCACTACAGCACAACTGACAATGTCTACAAGTGACTAATCACACACTACTGCCATCTGAGGGTCAGACGGTATTCACAGTTCACCAAAGGCCCATCATCGCTTTGGAGAAGCAATTCAGACCCAAATCATTGCATTTCATCTCAATTAGGTCTTTTGCTCTGGAAATTTTTTGGCAGTGTTACTCACTCTTGGCAATCTGGATGACTTAGCTACTGCACAGTATCACGAGGCTTAGGTTTAGGCTTGTTTGATGTCACGTCATATTTAGCTTCCAATTAAGCAGCTTTCTCTGGCTGCAGTGCTAGGTTTTCATTGCTGCCTTGTGGGGGATTTCTTTTCCCACTCATAACACCTTATGGGGAGCAACTACATGTAAATAGCCTGAACATTATTAAAATATCAATTCTCATTTGTTTACATTTCACTGGTCTTGAG
The DNA here is from genome assembly GCF_000151885.1 of Dipodomys ordii. Classification (NCBI taxonomy): domain Eukaryota; kingdom Metazoa; phylum Chordata; class Mammalia; order Rodentia; family Heteromyidae; genus Dipodomys; species Dipodomys ordii. The sequence goes on from NW_012267281.1 coordinate 2,959,982, forward strand.
TATTATGTTTCACTGAATGCATTAAAGGACATTATTAAAATAATTCTACACAATTTTCTCCACAGCGATTTCTTTCAACAGTCTTTCTGTTCATCACCATCATCCTGAGTGTGATCTTGGTCTGTAGTAACTTTATATAATATCCCATTTTCATCTTCCGTCTGGAAAAGGAATCCCAATTTTTGTATATTATAAGCATGATCATTTTTTAGATTTCTTTTTTTTTGGGAGGGGGTGTCTGATTGTGAGGCCTGAACTCTGGGCCTGGGCGCTGTCCCTCAGCTCTTCAGCTCAAGGCTAGCGCTCTACCTCTTGAGCCACAGTGCCACTTCTGGCTTTTTTTCTTTTTTGCTTATGTGGTGCTGAGGAATTGAACCCAGGGCCTCAAGCATGCAAGGCTCTACCACTGAGCCACCTTCCCAGCCCCTAGCATGATCATTTTTAATAGACAATAGATTTTTTTTCAGATTGCCATTTGATCCATTTCATAATGACTTTTCTGCTAATCACTTGACAGATGAATGGACAAAAGATAATCAACATTTCAGAAAAGACACTTGTTTTTCTAGGTGGGACATCTACTTCATCCTTGATTATACAATTTTGATCTAAGGATATTCAAATGTTAAAGAAAGATTAGCTATGATAAGGCAAAGGCAGTGCTCATGGATGTATAGGCATGTTTTCCATAATTCATATAGCTTGAATTTTAAAGATGTGAAGAAAACAAAGAAAGATAAATAAACAGGTAATAAACAGCAGGCTGAGATGGAAAATAAATGCTCAAAAACCAAGAAAGTTATTCTAGAATACTAGAAGAGTTGACTTCAGAAAAACAGTGTGATAGAGCTGACATAATGGATGTTTGGATCAAAAATAAAATTTGTAGGACTGAACTTCATGCCCTTGATTTTAAAAGGAGCTTCACACTATTCCCAGATCATGAAACAATGAAGCAAAAAGACAAAGCATCATTCATTCATCTGGGAATAAGTGTGTGAGGAAACACACAAGCATGAGTTCACAGACCAGAGAACCAGAGTTCTGAAATCCAAGACAAGCAGAAGAAAAGAGGATCCCAACTTCAAAAGGAAGAGAGGCATCACCCTTCTTAAGGGTTCTTTGTTCTACCTGGGAACTTCAGGGATTGAAGTGTGCACATCCACAGCATATTTCCTAGGTCATCGATTCAAGGGCCCATTGCCTCTGTAATGCCCTCACAGACTTGCCTAGCCGTTAGGCTCAGCCAGCTGCTTTTCCTTCCTTTAATCCTATCAAATTGCCACCTGTAATTAACCCTGGCATTCTTATAAATCACCCTCTTGGCGTTTCTGAATTTTTGCTAACTGAATAAAAGCATCTTCTATGCATATTTCTTGTTCCTTACATACCTTTTTGTTCCTTTGTTATTGAGTGTTGCTCGTGCTTCCTGACTGAAATCTCGCTTACACTGTGACACCATTTGTTTCACTGAAACCTTCATAAATATTGTTGGATCAATGCTTTTATAAGTTTAAAATCATGAAATGCACCTGTCCTTCCATGTCCACATCCTCTGCATGCCAGGACTAGAAATCTCTAATTTCTGGCCTTCTTTAATATCCGTGTTAAAGTCTTGTCTGTCAACCTGTCTTCTTTCTTCCTTCCCTTTATTCTTCACATTTTGATTGCAATTTTCTTTAGATCCTGATAACAAAGGGCTTAGGTGTGAGGTTGCACCTCAAATTTCATCTAAATTTTGTGCAATTCAATAACAAATTATGAATGCCTTGATACTGTATAAATCTATCTTTGTGTGAACTCCTAAGTATGGAGTAGGATGTACGCAAACTAAAAGAAGATTAAAAAATCTCATGTGATGTATTTTCAGTAGGAAAACATTTGCAAAATATTATTTGAAGTATGTTTAAAGAAAAAATATTTTCAAACTTTTAGAAAGTATAATTTTTATGAAATGTAATTACTTCTGCCCAAATTGTATAATTGTTAATTTCTTCAAATTAACTGCTTTATACAATATTTGACAAAATCAAATTTATGAAGGTAGGGATAATTTTTCATTATTTTGAAACTCAAAAAAATTCTCATCTTAAAACAAGATTAAGTTATACAAAAAAAATTTAGAAACTGTAGGATTGGAGTTTATAATTGGGCTTGTCTCCAAGTCCCAATTCAGAAAATGTAGAAACAAACAAACAAACAAAAACAGCTGCTTTTACTTGCATAATCATTGCAAAGATTTATTTTAGTGTGTCATTACGGGAGCATTCATGGTAATGCACTTTTCTCTCTCTTTATTTTTCCTGTAATGGTCATTTGGAAATCATAAGGGAAACTAATGTTTGAAGAATGTAAACAATTATGACTATCTGGGCCACTCATTAACTAGCACACATTTCACAGTGAATTATGGGAAATGTGAAGTGTTCCTTATGCAAATAGTACTGCAATAGAAAATCTTAGAGTCATTTACTCAGCATACAAATAGAAATAAATAACTCTGCGAGTAATAGGCGTGTGTGTTCAATGTGAGAATGCAGGAAAGAGGACATTTTTACATGTTGAGGGAATAAGGAAAACTCGACAGCACCTTGCTTGCTGTGGGCTGTGCCCGCGAATTCCTTCTAAGGGTGATGGGTTGAGGTCAGATTGGGCCCCACTGGTGACAGCGGATGGTAGGGAGGATTTAAGCGCTCCAGCATTTCTCAGAACAAATGGAAAGTGGTACCTCCTTAGTGCATAACCTAATGCTTTTCCTCGGGAGTCACTGCAGCAAGTGGAAAGTATCAGGCAGTTGACAGGACTGTAGCTAAGAATAAGAAAAAAAATGAAAGCAAGTAATTTGATATCACATGCCCTCCGAGGCTGGACGTTCTGGGCTTAGACCCTGTCACCAACTGACTTCTCTTTCTCCCATCCACAGCAGGTTTATCCCCATGGCTGTGTCTAGACCTCGCTTGACCAGCAATGAACAGCGTCCAGGAACCTTTAGGATTCACATCTACCTTCTTTTCTGCTGTTAGTGTTATCAGCTCCATCGCCAACTCTCCAGCCCAAGAAAGCCCCCATAATGATTCTAAGAACTTTACTGTCTTTGTTTACCCAGTAGCTAGCCTCCCCTCCTTATCCAATGGAAATCCAGCGGTAAATCCTGAAACTTCTCTTTTCTCTGTGTCCTTACTTCTTTGCATTTACAAAAATACAATTGTCTACTCTACCCTAAACTAAATAGCCTAGACTCACTTTTAAGTGATCAAAAATTGTTACTATACTATCATTATCTATGTGCAAGCATAGACTGAGAATAAGCTAACCAAATAATTTTTTGTTGTTTTTAGGATCGTGGGTGTAGAAGCCCGGGCTTTGTACATGCTAGGTAAGCACTCCGCCATAGTCTCCAACCCAGCCCTGTTTCTCAGACACATCATTGCACAACATGGTCCTCAAACTAACTGTGTGCTTTGTGCTGACCAGGAGATCTCCCTGCTTTACTCTCCCACGTGCTGAGATCGTAGGCATGAACCACTATACTTGGTTTTTACTTATAACAAAACTTTTCAAAAATATAGTAGAGCAGAGCAGATAGCAATGCATACCCAAATGCTTATCATCTAGACTATTTTACTGATCTGTATGAAATTGCACATATCATCATTAAGCTTCATACAGGTATATAACCTATTTTGATTCTATTCATTCCCTCTATTATTTTCTTACAGCGCCTCTGCCTTGCTCTTTCCTTCCCCTTTCACCTATGTAATGTCCTCCTTTTACTTTTATGAACTGGCATTTGTTTTATTTTGTTTCCCCTAGCTTCGATAAGTGAGGGAAGACATAAGATGCTTACCTTTGTCGGGCTGATTTATTTCACTTAATGTGATGATTTGCAGTTCAAGTAACTTCTTAACCTTTATGGCTATTGTAGAATTTTTGTGGGAAGTACACGTGAAAAAGAGGCAGTCGACATTCTAATTTTCAATAACATCAACTCCAAATTGATATTTAGGATCTACCTATTATAGCATTAATTATAAAGTTTATTAGAAACAGGTCTTAAAATATGGCATGCCTGTTTTTATACACGTGTGTTAATACACTTCCTATTAATGAACCAAAGATTTTGTACTGATTTGAGAGTGTTATTTTTAAATAAATTAAAGTAAAATGATGCTTGACAAGCTGATATTTGATTCTGATTTAGATTTGCTAACATGTCAGGCATTTAAAGACAAGAATGACACATCGAATTAATGCAGTATAAAACAGGCATGTTATAATATATGCTACTGTTTTATCTTTACATAGTCACCTCCTTCTAAAATTTGAAGGTATTTTGCCAATATCCCTAAAACAAACCTTTGGAGAATGCATACTGCTTGTATTTCTTGTTTTTTATTTGCATAAACACAGCAGCAGGGCAACCTTTTGAAAATAGGGTAGACCCTAATGGCAGCACCCATCTGTCTTCTCTTTCCTTGCATCTCAGTCGCCCTGGGTGAACTGAAACAAGAGGCTTCCAGCAGTCCCTTTCATTGCTAAAGTAATGAGTACATTTCCTGTTGAACATTGTTACACCTTCCCTGGTTTTTCTCCTACTTTCCTTCCTCCTTGCTGCCCTGTGTCCCACATTGTAAAGTCCATTTCCAACATAGTGTCTTGTGAGTATCGCTATTGCATTGGTTCACCCTTTGTCCCTTGTTTCATGTCTGGATTTTTTTTTAAAGACAGGGTCTCTCAGTGCAGATTGTTCTCAAGTTCAAATCTTCCTGTCTCTATTTTTGAGTGCTGAGATTACAGCCATGAACCTCCCCTCCTGGTCTGAACCCTCTATCTGTTATAAAAAATACTATTCGGTCAACAGCTTAGTGGATTAATTACATAATTATAGCTATATCTTTCTGTCGCAAGATGAAAAGCGTTTTCTTTTACCCATGTTGGCAATGAAATTAGGGCTCATGTGTATATGACCAGTCACGGACACCAAATAAATTTTATATACCTGCTGATACAAGTTCACTGAGGACGCAATTCTCCATACTCCAAAAAACCAAAAACAGTTCTTTTTGTGATTTACCTTTGTCAATACTTAGAAATACAGAGAATCAAGAACAACAACAACACCAAAAAACTAATGAACATCAATAAAATTATGTCAGGAAACTTTAGCCCATGTCAAACTTTATGGCAAACCTCCTTAGGGCCAAAAACAAATGCACTGGAAGGAAGAGGCAATATGAAGGAGGGACTGAGAGATTAGACTGAGACTCCAGTGAGCACCAGTACTGTAGTGCACAGACTTGCAAGGCAGCATTTAAAGAAACTGAGAAAAAACCATTTTTTGGTGGGAAGGGATGTAGAAAATTCTGAACAGTGCTTATTTGTTGACTGTAAAGAACTCTTTTACCGAATAACACCTATTTACTGTGCTTTGTGTCACATTTGTATTTGTTGAGAGCTTGATAATAAAATCCCTGCAAATAGAATAAGGTGATTCTGGAATTTGTTTAAGGGTAGATGGGTCTGCAGCTGGGGGCGGGGGTTGCAGTTTAATGAGGTGGAGCAAGAGTTGGGATGTTTGGACAGAGTGAAGAGGGCCTCTGCTTAATGATCTATCTGTAAACTGTATTTATGTATATACTTGATGATCTCCTATTTTAAAAGAAAATGAACATACCCATTCAGTCATCAAACATATTGTGCCAATATTTGCATGGAATCTATTAAAACTGAACTTGGTGTGTCTGATTTCCATGGATCTATGAAAGACCTTCCCAAACATCAGTAGCATATTGATAGACAGGGTGAAAATATTAACAATATTTCACCATACTCATCACAAAACAAAACAAAAAAACAAAACTTTAGGCTTCACAGACTCCTTTCTCCCACTCCATCAAGATGAAACAAAAGAACCTGTTACCCCCACCCCCATCCCCCAGCTCCTGGCCAGCTCTCAGGTAGCTGGTTCTTTGCAGCTCTTCATTCTGCATGTTGGCGTGCCATTCAGCACAGTTCATTTCCTACCCCAAAGAGCAGAACTTGCATGTTTTATGTGCTCTTAACTCTGAGTAACAAGCACAGCAGTAAAAACTGACACAAAAATAAGAATTATAAACAGTTTTTAACAAAGTATGTGTTTATCTCCATTATTATACAAACACAATGATTTCTTGAGATAATTGGCACATTCAACATGATTTTAGCTCTAAAATTAATTCTCTTCTATCCATCATCAAATGAAGGACTTAGCTGGTCTATGGTTATCAGATTGATATCAGATTTCTAAGTCATGGCTATTGGTATTTGTGTAGAGAAGTAACTTAACCCCTTTTCCCTTTAGAGAAGTACTCAACTAAAGTATAGCTGAAAAAAATGCATTGCTGTGCTTTGCTATACTTATGAATCAATAGGAGAGATGTTCTATGCACACTTTTGTTCAAACGGTAGCTGAATTAAACACAAGCATATGACATTCAATCACAGAATCAGAATTCCTTTGGGATCCTACTTAATGCAAACGCCACTTTTGGAGTTGAAAGGAAATTAGAGAAGTTTAGAGTGGATAAAATGTTTCAATTCAGGCATTTAAAAGAAACTGAATAAACTATTGAACATCTGCTCAATGTGATCACGTTGGGGAATACAACATCTTGAAATAAAACTCCAAGAAAATAAAATAGCAACTTTCCTAAAGTCTACTACCCAGTACAAGTTTTACTGCTTTTGAATGACTTCTGTTGGATAGTAATCTTTCAAAAAAACTTTTGAAAATCCAGCCAAATTTTTACCACGTTGAAATTATAGATAACTTACAGATGTATAAACAAAGAGAGTTAGAGCAGGGCGGGGATGGTCTTTAAACTTGTAGTATTTTCTTCCTGGATGAAGGTGACTCTATCTGCATGTTTTTATCTTTATCTGTCTCAATTACCCTTGATGGCAGATAGAATAATGGTGTGGCCACTTGGTGGTCTGAAACATACAGAGAAGCATTTATTCCAACAAGACTTCGTCTGGCTCATATAAGAAACACTCTGTTTACAGGTGTACCCATTCCTGTAGCTAGGCTCAGTCACCTGATCCAAGGATCACTTGGCAATGGAAGGACTAATGACAGAGAGATAGTATCAGCCAGTTATTGATAGCTGTAAGCCTTTGAAGTTCTTCTCAGCCTCACGTAAATCATATACAATGAAGGCACCAAACATTAAAGGCAGAAATTCTGTAAAACCAGTTGGGCCGATTAGCACGAAATTACTGATGTTCCATCTGGTAGGTGGGTAATAATTTTTTTTAACTGCCTGACTGAAAGCTTCATTTCACAATGAACCCATGTTCAGTGGTCCTATGGGATGTGCTTTATGCATGCACAAAGGAAAGAGATGGTTAAAAATATGCAACCACTTTATGAGAGTTTAATGCCATCATTAAAATAACTGGCAATTCATATAAGAAGGCATTAGGAAAATATGTTTCCAACAGCATGCAAGTAAACATTTTGCCATTATGGTGCCAAATGAGAAGTTAGGATTCCAACCTCTGTGTTTTTATATATGTATAGAGGTTTAAATACAAAGATCAGGATTTGCCCAGCAATCAAAACCTCCTACTTAACTGCATTATCATGGCCAATCTCCAACCACATGCTGTCCAAGAATGATGGAGCAGAGCAACTTTCAGTGTTCTATGTCTGCTAAATTCTTATAGAACTGAAATGGTTGCATATGAGCCTGATAGAAATAAACACTTGATTCACCTAAGTTATCGTATCATAGGAAATCTTTTCACTGTGGTTTGAACAGTTTCCTATAAGCCAGTATGCACAGCATCAGAAAGACCTGAACTCTTCTTGTTTTGGGGGCCAGTGATATTGCTTAGAAAGGATTCCCACAATGGAGAGAATCATATGGTAAGTGAGACTACTGTAAGTCAATCAGTAGGAAACAGAGTTTTATGCATGGTTTAGAGAATCTGTACATGAGAGATGAATCCAAGGAAGCAAATGTACTGCAATTATGTAAAATGCAAAGTAGACAGTTTGTCAGCTAGTATTTTTAAGAGTTTTAAGGAAGAAAAAAAGCCTGGTTCAGACAGATAGATAGATAGGAAGATGATAGAAAGATAGATTGATAGATAAAGATCAATATGTACATATATGTATAGACATGAAGTTATAACTCTATCCCATAGCAGGCCCAATACCATTATAGGCCCAAGTGTCCCTTGAACAGCTTAACTATAGCAGATATTGCTTACATACTTATATTAGCTGCCTTCAAGGTGTACCTTAATTCTGCTTTGGTACATCTTCATGCTAAGACCCAATAAAGGGAGAAGCTCAAAGAGGTTCAGAGCTTAGGGGAAATAGTGGCCTTAAAGCTGAACCTTTTATGAAATCTTTTATGACACAGATAGTTTATGTGCTCCAAGGGGTCGAAAGCTAAGTTGGAAGTACAGAAGAATTAAAGAACTGAAATATTGCAATGTTAAACAAAAGATTGTAGAAAACAAAATGAGAGCACTGCTCATCATCATATCAGCCAGAACTTCAAATAGAGTCATTTATAGAACACAGTAAGGAAGTTCCCCACAAGTACCACATAGATTGAGAAAAAAAAAAGGTGGGTCTCAGGTCTTCTGGGAAGCTAAAGATTTTCAATCATAGAGTCAAGAAAAAATGTTCTTGACACAAATAAAGCTAATAAAAAAAAGAAAGCAAAATCACAGTGGAACAAAAGCAAAGAAATACTAGTGTCTTAACTTTCTTGGATTTCAAGGTCACCATGATTATATTCATCCATCCTTGCAGTACCGCTTCCTCTTCTTCAGGAGGAAGGAGACTGAAGAAATCTCACATTGGAAAAGATAGAAATTAATCATCTAAGAAGTATAAAATAATTAATGCAACCCAAGAGTAGACAGCTGAACACATCATTTCTGAGAACAAACAGAAGATGGTCAAATTCTTTTTTGGTGCTCAGAATCAAACAAAGAATTAAGTATATGCAATTATTGTGTTAAAGACACATGTGCACATAATTTTTCTGTGACTTTAGCAAATTGACCTCAAAATGCTATCTGATTTATTCCAAATAAGAAAATATATCAAGTCAAAATGAAATTATGATAGGACTATGTCAATCAGAAAGAACAATGTAAAATTTTCAGCAAGCATTAAATCAGGAGGAAAAATTAATACTGATTATATTGATAAAAATAACAGAAAACATGTTAAAAATTTTAAAAACTCACATGCATTTGGCAAGCAAATAACTAATAATAACCCTAGTATGACCATTTATGTTTCTGAGTGAGCAAAATTTCTTCTTTTATTACAAATGCAACATAAATCCTCAATTTCTATCAATCAAAATGACAGCAAAATAAACTGCTTGATGAAACTAATAATCAAATAGGGACACATTAAATTAAGTACAATTTTAAAATATAACCTCTAGTGATAACATCCATTGACAGGGAGCATGGGGTAAGAAAAATGTTTCTGTGAATAACAGATACAATAAATTGAATGTGTCAATCTGTAGGCGCAACTGTGCTATAATGATTTACTAAGTGGCAATCCTAAACTCTGTAAAGGATTGAAGAACTTCAACAACTCATATTTGAGGCCGGGTGCTGGTGGTTCACATCTATTCCTAGCTACTCAGGAGGCTGAGATCAGAGGATCACGGTTCAAAGCCAGTCTGGGCAGGAAAGTCCATAAAACTCCTATCTCCAATAAACCACCAGAAAACCAGAGGTGGCATTGTAGTTCATGTGGTAGAGCACTAGCCTTGAGCTGAAGAGCTGATGGACAGTATCCAGGCCCAGAGTTCAAGCCCCACGATGGACCAAACAAAACAAAACAAAACAAAAATTCTTATTTGAAAAGATTCTGTACTTTTAGAGAATTTTTAATAAATGAATTATAAATACATAAACAGTCCATTGAGAATGTATCCTATGACAGTCGTAGACCAAAATAGATTTCAATATTAGAAGAGGAAAAAATGGTCTATGGAGAAGAATGGGTGTGGCTCTCCTATATGTTCAGTATTTTCTATGGGTATTGTGTAATGTAATTGATTTTGCTCAAGAAGGCTGTTTCCATAAACATTAATGAACCTATATAGAGAGGATAACATTTAACCATGTCTATTTGTATAGCTGTAGATAGCTATTACCAAGTCTTTGATTCTATAAATGGCCTGGAAAATTATTCTAAAAATGTCCAACTCTCCCATCCATAGGATATTTGAGATTTCTTTTCTAATAATAAAGTTCCTCTATTACAATTCTTGAAGATTCTGACTCTTGAAACATGGTAGTTGATAGTATCATTTGGTTTCCTGGACTGTGTTTTGAAATGATTTTGTTACTTTTGCTGGTTTTGGCTAATTGTTTCCAGAGCTGCCTATGCACTTGTGCTAAAATCACAAAGCTTCTTGTTTGAGTTCATATCAACCCAACTATAAGACGAATTTGGAAATGGTTGTCTTGGTAGTCATATTGGTTGTTTCATGAGTTCTCAAAGTAGTAGAGCTGATAAATGGGGTAATAAAAAACACTAATTAATCTGACTTATTTTGTGATGCCCATTAAAAGACAAAATAATAAAGAAAATGATTACATCCATGCCTAAAGCTAAAGAACACAGCATGCAACATAAATCACAAAATGTTCTGTGAAGTTTTGGAAATATGTGAACTTGAATAATGAGCAGGATGTATCAGGAATAAGATAAATCCTTCACCCCATTCTAGTGTCTGAGCACCACAACTTCAAGTGAATAGTCTTACATTTCTTTTCCAATTTCTCTAACCCACTAGTAACACCAGTTAAGCAGTGAATGATTTGGTTTACAAATCTACCCATTAAATAACATGAAATGTACTTCAAAGTTAACAGGAGAATATTTGATCAGAGTTGAATTTATATTTTGTGATAATTTATCATCTTAAAGCACACTAGGAGTGAGATTCTGGCATTAAATTTGACATGTCTATATACTAAATTGCTAGACTGCATACTCAGAGCTTTCTAAAAATACTTTGCTCAGGTTGAGTCTAATTCACTGATTTTGTACTAAGTCTTATCAACTTGACTTACTGCTTTGTTTTGTTTTTTTAATTTTGAATTTGGGTTGGAGAGAAAGATAACTCTTTCTTGTATTCATACTGGAATAATTAGTTTTCACATCCACATGCTCATTTTCAGCCTTTATTTCAATTCTTACTCATAATTTACTTGAGATTCAGTGTCTTGAAGAATTACATTCTTAATAACACTTAACTTTTAGCCAATATGTTTTGCAAGCTGCATGACTGATTACTAATTTGTGAACTGACATTCTTAACTTTGAATTGCCTTGTAGATTAATTTTATAGGTATATTTTTCCTAATAAAACCTGATCTCCTAACCTTTGCTGTTTGTGGCTCTCCCTGTTTTCCTTCTGTGCAGGTGGCATATTTGTTTACTCATTTTTTTTAATTGACAAAATGAACACATGTTTTGAAATAGCCATTCTCTGCCCTGACTTCTGTGATCTGTTGCAAACAGGAAGCAATCTTTGGAGAAGCAAGCCTTCCTTAGAAATGCATAGCATGACATCTCATCTTTGAGGCTGAGTGGAAAGTCTGATAGTATCTCCCTTCACTGATTTCAGGTCGTCCTGCAAATTTATGTTACAACAATGCGTGTTAGAGAAATGATGGGGGCTTATGGAAGCCACTGCCTTCCCATGACCACCTTTTCTCCTGACAGATCCTTCCTTCAGGCACTGACATCTTGCCACATCACCACTCTTCAGCATTGACAGACATCACTTTACTGATGGGAAATTTGAGAATTTGTCCACATGTTCAGTTTCCTTTCTTTTTGTCATAGGTGACATCAGTGCATTCTGAAGCAAACAGTCATGCAACTCGAAAGATGGTGAGAGCTACTAGGGAAAATCATTACTCACAGACGGACATGATACAAGTAGACTAGCAAAGGAAAAGCAAATTCATGGCTGAGAATGGCAGGTGAAAATACCATGATAATTTTAGCGAAAGAATTGACAAGTGAAAAACAAATGACAGGGTAAAATATGTGAATGGCTATGTGCACAAATCAGCTGTGTGTGTGTGTGTGTGTGTGTGAGAGAGAGAGAGAGAGAGAGAGAGAGAGAATGAGAGAGAGAGAGAAAGAGTATGTATTTTTCAGACAGATAAAAGAACTTTTCTCATCATGAGGGATCACTGATGGTAATATCCAGGTTTGAGAGAGAGTGAAGAATATACTATAATTCCGATCAGAATTAAGACTCAGGGACAAGCCTACTACCTCATAACACTACTGGTATACAAGGGTAGATCATAATATTGACTTTGTTATTACTCATCTTAGACTTTCCTCTGTGATATTATCCATGACCCAGGCTTAGCATATTGCAGCTTCACACAGTCATTTTCCAAGCATTAGGAAGGACTTTGATACCCCTCATCATTCATAAAGTACATTCTGGTGATAACATTTACAAATCTCTTATAGGAAATCATTAACTATCACAAAAATAAACATTGAATTTATTAATGAACCACTAAGTACAATTCTACTGACTTTAAGGTGAAGTATTAACAGATAGATGATGTGTAGATAAATATATACCACATATACAGATGGTTAGAGAGACAGACTTTTAATTGCCTTTGTGATGCTATGTTATTCTGTAGGATATACTCTAAAAACAATAGCTATTTCTGTATTTTCAGTTATTAAATAAGTAATTTTCCTTAGTCTGTAGTGATAAATAGTTGAAATTTTTAATATCATATTCGTTATTGGACCTGATCTCATGTTTTAAGGTTTTACAGGTTTATTTTGGTCTGTGAACTTACCTTTAAGTTGTCCTACAAAGAAATTGCCATTGAACAAAGCAGTTTATAAATAAGATATGTCATGATCAATGTCCTCCTTTCAACATTCTCCCCTGACTCTCCCCAACCCTTGTCTGTTTTGTTAATTTTATAAGATATGCATTGAATGTTCAACTGCATGCTCCCTTCTCTCTTCTTTCTCTTCATTCTTCGAGCTTTCTCCCATTGAACCCAGGAACTGATCTGGTCAGGAATCCATATGGTCAGAAATCGAAGGGCGGTGCTCCAATCCAGAGACCCAGCTAGAACTCAGTGCCCAGTGCTGAGTGAAAGGTCAGCCGCCAGTGGAACTTGGACAGAGACAGGGACCAAATACAGTTCCAGATCCCATTTTATCAGCTACAGAAAACTGATATATATCTCAGAGGTGAAACAAATATATTTGACTGTTGTTTAAGATAGATGTAGACATTTGGACATTGTGAAAAACAAAAAAAAATCTTAGTAGAGAAAGGTAGTCGGTCTACTTACACATATTAAAATGTTTGCGTCATTAAATTTCTAGTTTGCCTAAATACAATATTAAAATCTACATGGCAGAAAAAATTAATTACCTTAGTAGAATCACCAAAGGGAAATCCCCTTTTGTTATGATAAGTTGCTTTTAGGTTGAATTAGTTTTGAATTAACCCAATTATACATCACTATTCAAGTGTGATATTAAATTTAGGAAGTTTAACGATGTGAAAATGCTTTTATAAGAATATGTTGGTAGCAACAGAACATTTTGAATGTTCATATTTAGAGAATATTAATTATATATTAAATAATTTCAGACATTTTTAATAAAGTAACATAGAAATTAATTTTTTCTTAATTCTACACTGTGTGGTAAGTAATATTTGTAAAAGTTCAAAATATCATGCCACAAAGAGAGTTATAGAGCACATAAATTCCTTGGCAAGCATTCTCTATGATTTTGAAAATGAAAACATGGTTTTACAATAGACATTAAATTATATCAATATTACTACCTTTGATGCATTCTAGAAAGAATAATAAACATTTGGAGTGCATTACCAAAGTACTTTTCCCCCCTAATTTTACCAACAAATAAACATTGAATTTATATGTTCTTGTAATGTTTATTAATAATTCAATGACAAACATATGTAAAGATAAATTGAAAACAAGTTATGTTTAATAAATGTAATAGTTTTCCAAATTGCATTAAATGAGCAAATTTTATATCTGTATTTGGATGTATGACTAAATTCAAACTTATAATTGTCAGAAAAGAAGGAAATGTTAATTTCCTTGAAACTGGACAAAACAAAGCAAAAGTAAGTTTTGAATCAAATCCTATAAACTATTGTATTTTCATTCTGAAAATGCATGCATCTGAATATCATACACATTTTTATGATACAGCTGTAGATGGTCAATGATTTCATTATGACATAATGTTATCCACAAAGAAATTTTAAAAGTCCTAGCTATAAATGTGTGCTTTTTGAAATTTATAATTAAATATGATATTTTATATATAATCAAAGTTGTTTGTAAGCTGGGTTCCTGTGGCTCACAGCTGTACTTCTATCTCATTTATGTAATCATAGCCAGTCAGAAGGCTGAGGTCTAACGATTGAGGTTTGAAGCCATCCCCAGCAGAAAGTCTTATCTCCAATTAACCACCAAAAACTAAAAAAATAGAGACACAGACATAGCTTAAGTGGTAAAGCTCCAGCTTTGAGCAAACAAGCTAAGAGACAGCACTCAGGCCTTGAGTTAAAACTTGTTTCTATAATTAAAGTGTAAGAAAACTGAGTCTTCCTACATACTTTTATCAGGACATGACCTAGGATTGAGATTGAAGCCTATATGTTGGAGAAAATCATGAAGAAATATTAATGGGCTGGAGATGTGGCTTCTGTGGTAATGCACCTAGCAAATATAAAAGCCAAGTGACTAAACAGAAAGCTTCCAAGCAATTCTACTCCTGTGAATTTATTCAATAGACCTCAAATAAGGCCAAACTAAAGTTACTGGCACAACCATGTTCATTACAGCATTGTTTATCATAGCCAAGGTATGGAATCAACCCAAATGCCCCTCAATTGATGAATGGATCAAGAATATGTGTGATATATACACAATGGAATTCTAATAATCTATCAGAAAAAAATGATATTGTGCCATTCATAAAGAAGTGGAAAGACTTGGAAAAATTATGTTAAGGAAAGTAAACCAGACACATAGGTCCCATGGTTTCCCTCATTTGTGGTACCTACAATATGCGTATAAATCTACAAATGAATATACTGGATAGTAAAAGAAAACAAACAAAAATGTATTGGAGAATGATAAATTATCCAAGTCTCTAGGCATTCACACAGAGTGAGTCCAAAATAGGATATTCTTAGAAGAGGTTCAAATAGGCACAATACCTATGTGCATTTGACCATATAAATTAATATTTATTGAAATGAACTCCAGGAAGTGAAAACAAGAGGTTTTAATTCCTTTGCTGCTATTTTTGTTTTCGTTTCCTTTGTCTTGTTTGTGAGGTCAAGAGGCTGTAAAGAACTCGTGGGACAAAGAGTGAATAAATTCAGCAATGATATTCATTAGACATGATGTTGATAATGAACTATAAAATTTGTGGGTGTGGTCATGGAGAGAGTGAGGGAAGGTATGACATTCATAACGTATTTATAAAGTACCAAGTGATGTTTTTTGTTGCTTTATATGTCCCTCCTCCCTGCTATAACCCTGTTTTCACTGTATTTGATGATGGTATGATTTTAGGGATAGGAAGGGAAAAAAACAAATTGTTTACATAGGGATACAGACTGACCCATTGCAACAATGAGATGTACAAGATGCTATGTCAAAAACGAACATTACAGTTTAGGTGGGGAGGGGATAACTGAGGAGGTGGGAGGGAAGGGATGGTTGGGGAAAATCAAAGGAGGAGGCAACAATGCTTTCTCTTAAAGAAATGTTTTCTCTTAAAGAAAAAAAATTCTGTTAAATGATCGATTCTGTTAAGAATCTGATTACCTTGTTCATGTAACTGTAAGCCCCCTGTACAGTATTTTCACAATAAAAAAGAAATATATTCTTTATCTGACTTATATAGCCATAACCCCTCTATATACCACTCTTACCATAATAATAAACAAGTGGGAAAAAAAGCCAAGTGAGAACATAAGGACCTGAATTCAAACTACACTCCAATATTAAAAGGAAGGTTACTTTGAGTATAAATTGAAATAAATCTTAGCATACTTTGACTATTTAATTAATTGTAATTCTGTAGAAAATAGTATAAAAGAGTATTAACTGACAAAAGATTAACCTAAGGTTAAGAAAAGATCACTTTACTGTTCTCTGGTCTATTACCCTCCCTTTCCTTTACTATAATTATAATACTAAATTTTCTATGATATTAAAAAAGCAAATACACATTACACTATGTGTGCCTCCAGTATACCTTCCAGGACAGAAAGAGTTCTTCATCAGATCTTCCTTTCTCTGAATTATGACTGGAGTTGTCTAAGAGTGATTCTTGTAAATTGAAGTTTGAGGTGTTTTTGTTAATAAGAGAGTTTTTCCTCTCCTAATTAAAATAGAAAAGCTTTTTCTGGGAAGAATTCATTAACTCTCTTAAGGAAAACAAATTCTGCTAAAGGATCGATTCTGTTAAGAATCTGATTACGATATGAACTTAATTTGTTTGGGGATTTCATATATTCTTTTCTAAATCCCACATAAATCAGTTTGAATACTGAGATTTATATTAGGAAAAAAAACAACAGCAAAAGAGATTAAGGATGACAAATAGTTGTACTGCACTAGGTCAAGATTCTATATTAACTCCAGGATCACAAAAAATAAGAAGGAAGTACATAACAAAAACAAAAGTCATTAATCAAAGGTTAATATTATAAATCTTTTTGATTTATCAAAATGTGAGTATTCACCTATGATAGGACTGCTTTCTTCTATTTTAATAGAAATTATTATAACATATTTGGCTTGAATATTTAGATAAGCAAACATCATACTTTAACTATAAATCATTTTTCATCAATTTCTATACAAGAATTAGGTTAAATGAATGTCAGTTCCATATGACTAGAGCAAAATAAGATTCAATTAATTAAATAGTTGCTATATGCCATTTACAACTGTGGTCTTTATTGCATTTTAAATTGCAAAAGGATTCATTATAGTTGTATATGTTTATGGAGTACAAAGTGATACTGTGATGCATGGTTATAAATCAGCTAATTTCTATATCCATCATCCTAGATAGTTTTCTTCCTTTTTACAATGAGAATGCTTGAAATTTATTGTCTTGATCATTTTAAAATATAAAATTCTTTACTGTTTACTATACTCACCACAACATGTTCTACATAAGAAAAGGAAATAAGGGGCTGCTCTTATCTAATTAAACTCTGGTGCCCCTGACCAGCACCCCTGTACCGTCCATTTCTTTTACCACAGCTTCTCTTAGTTTCCCTATATACTGCAGAACAAATGCTGTTTTGTGGGCCAGGCTTATTTCCAAATGGTTGCCCATTTCATTTATGTCTTTGCAAACTGTAGAGAGGGTTTCTTTTCCAGAGCAGAAGGTGAGCCCGTTGTGTTTGTGTTCCGCATGGTCCCTGTGACCTCCTCGATTCATCCACACAGGCTGATTTCACAACTTGGCTATAGGAAGCAGTGCTGCTCAGAACATGAAGTGCCAGAATGAATCTCTTGGACATTCAAACCATTTTATTGAATTATTGAAATGTGAGATTGGTGGGTCATGAGGCAATTTAAACATTTTTACCACAATTCCACATAATTTCAAAGGAGTTGATAAAACAACAGTTGTTTGAATTACTAGAAAGTTGGTATGTACGTAGTTGTTGTTGTTTTATTAATAAGATTTTTTATTGTGAAAATACCATACAGAAGGGTTACAATTGCATGAGCAAGGTAAAGAGTACATTTTTTATCAAGCATTGTGGCCTCCTCCTTTGTCTCCCCTTCTTATTCCTGCCCCCCTTACCCATGGGGCAATGCCACTCTTTCTGATGGAGGCATAGAATTCTATTGTGTATATATACCACATTTTCTTGGTCCATTCATTGTATTATTAAAGCGGGGAACACTTAATTTACATAGTGTACTTACTTCATTAGGAGGAAGATGCTTTAGAAATGATGGTTCTCCTGATCCTTCTTACATTATTGTGTCATCTACAGTCAACCCTTACCATTGTGTTTTGTCTGGCTGATCAACTAACTATGCAGACAACTGGAAATAAAAGCCCCTCCCTACCCAGTAACCCAGACAGTGTTGAGACCTTGAGGCAAGCCAGATTTCTTCTCGTATTACTGTCTCATCTGGCCTAAGTCTGGAAATGTCACTACTTATTTCTCTGCCAGTTTAACCCAGTCACGATTTGAAATCAAGTGGATCAGATTCATGGAAATTAATTACCAAGGAGGAATGAATGAATTCTGGGAAAACAACTCATTCTACAGACATGGGTTTTAGGAAGTTCATGCAAAATAGAAGTGGATATAGAAGTAGAATATAAAAATGGAAAGAAAAGAGATCAACAGCAATGGAGTAAAATGAGTTTGTGGAGTAAACCCCCAGAATTCCCTTGAGGGAACAACAAAATGTGGAGAAAGGACAAAGGGTGAACCAATGCAATAACAATACTCACAAGGCAATATGTTGGAAATGTACCACTTGGGGGAGAACATAAGGGAGGAGGGAAAGTGGGAAAAATGAGAGAGGCAGTAACAAGAAATGCACTCACTACCCTACTTATGTAACTATAACCCCTCTGTACATTACATTGACAATAAAATTTAAAAAATATTTTGGCTTAGACTCCAGTCAAACCAGAGTTAAAATCAAATTTTGAATTTGATTTATGTACTATACTATTGTTTAGGTACTTTTCCCTTTTAACTAGAAAATTCTCAACAGTTTTAGACTTAATATAGACATAAAAATTTTCTACTGTGAAATATAGATGAAAATGGTAGGGCCATTAACTCTCACATCAAATCAAATTTCTAATGTATCTCTCAGAGTTGGTGATCCCTCCAATCCTCAGATGGAATAGTTCATGTCATAGAGTACAATGAAAAGTCCATCTTCACTACACTATCCTTTTCACTTTGAAACACAAAACTGGCAAATGGCTATGACAGCAAAGAAAAAAACATCATTTGGAAAATATCAAACCTAATTTCAGAAAAATGTTTACTGCCTGCTCATCAAAAAATGAAAACCATTATCAACAGACTAAAGAAAACCACACATTTATAATAATTTATGTACAAACAATTTGAAAGACTACAACATACACCACCATGACAATGGTGATGATAACTAACACTGAGGATGTTGATGATGATGGTAATGGTTCCTAAAGTATGAAAGCAGAGGTAACTGAGCCAGATAAAGATCATGGATGACAAGTAACAGTTACGATTTCACCCTGGTGAAAATTGAGCACCTATCCCCGAGATAAGTGACAAAACAGCATTTTTACTTGAGGAATGTGTGCCAAAAGTCTTCTTGCACTATAATAATAAAATATTATAAAACCCCTTGTTATCTTAACTAATAATTCTACAGAAAAAAAGATTTTTAGTAAATAATTGTCAGAAGTGAAATTGGAAAATATTAATATGATGAGATTTTTTTACTTGCCATGTTGTGAGGAAATTGAAGTGGAAACGGTATAATGTTGCAGAGAGATAGACACTTGTATAAATTATTGATGGCTACACGCAAGAAAAATATAGAGGAAAAGAATTTAGCAGTATATAACTGCTTCTAATGTAAGAGGTGCTCATAGAACAGTATGCAGAGGTTGGAGACTTGTTTTATAGCAATGTTAATTCTTCCATTGTAAATACTACCATGACTGCTTTCCACTGACAATGTGAAATCACAATGAGTCAAACTGGTGTGCAGAACTGTCTTTTGAGCCAGTAAATGTTGCTAGCATGCTGCCCTCCAGCCCAAGTATCATTTCACTGTACCTTCCTAACAAATTTCAAGCGAAAACTATATACTAGACCTCAATAAACCCACTTAGGCATGACTTAACACAATATATTTGTGTCTCAAGATACTAGATTTTAGACAGCTGTTTAGTAACAATAAATAACAGACACGGGCTAAAGACCCACTGATCAATCATGATATATAGATTCCCTAAGACAGCTTGAGAAAGGAATATTATTATTCACATGTTATAGAACACTTTCTGTAAATTTCAAAGTGAACAAAGGATGGCTAACTTAGGAGTTATGTAAAGAGATGTACATATTTATCCTAAGTAACAACATGGAAAATCAAACGGAAAATGGCACATGTAAAAATATATATACTGAATGCTCATTGTTTAATCTTTCATGCTGTCTCATTTAATCAAAATTTTGTATTTTAATAGAAAGCTGGAAAATGCATGAAATAACAGTTGGGAAAAACAATATCAGAAGTAGGGGCAGTTAGGGGGAAAAAAAACCCTGAGAAGTCTAACCTTTGTTAAGAAAATACCAAGTGTCATTTCCCAAGATGGACAGGACAATTAAGTATTCACAGTGAACTTTATTTAAAGCTAGCAATCAAGCATGATGAAGGCAGTGTTGTAACAATATCAGCATTTAGATATGTTGATTATGAAAATTACCTGTCTAAGGATAACCTTTTGAGCAAGACTCACAGTAAGCACAATGAATGGTAAGGTAATTTCTTTGCTTTAGATCAAAAGACAATTCCTGAAGGGCTATATTTTATAAAGAATCACATGCTTATATTTTATTGTCAGACTGCCTTTGAAAGAAGCTATGAAAGAACCAATATAAGTTTACAATTATTGGAAAACACTTTATTTTCTCTTTAATACACTATCAAAGTCCATCTAAATGCAAAGAACAGATGTGGTTGAAGACTTTTACTGATCATTAAATGAACTTAATGTTTTCCAATGCCTAATAATGATTTGAGGTGGCTTACAGGAAATTCATGAGTAATCAGATGATCATTCTGAGAGTGAAAACTGGGTTCAAGGTGAAAAGAAAAACATGAAAGCAATATTGCATACAAATCTCACATATAGAAACATACTGTAAAAGTTTACTGTGCAACATTCATTGTATTAATATGGTGTGGCAAGTGGTATACCAGTTCTCTGTCCTCACCATTGAAAAAAGCAGCATAAGACAGGGAAGGTGGTAGAGTGCTTGCCTCGCATACATAAGTCCATGGGTTCGATTCCTCAGCACTACATAAGCAGAAAAAAGCCAGAAGTGGCACTGTGGCTCAAGTGGTAGAGCTGAAGAGTTGAGGGACAGCGTCCAGGCTCAGAGTTCAAGCCCCACATCTGACAAAAAAAAAATCAGCCTAGAGTGGGGAAAAAGCTATAATAAAATGATGACATCTGTTATGGCAAAGCAGACAAGAGGTGTCTGAATATCAAGAGAAGAGAACCTCATAGAGGTGAGCTGACTGTTGTCTGCAAGTTTACAGTAAGAGATTTGCTAAGGAGACTATAGGAAGATAAGATGATCTTACAGATTGTATGCCCTAGACTAAAGAATGCTTACAATAAAATAAACTTGAAAAAAAGTTTTAAAATATATGATAGATGGCAAACATACTTAGTTTCTTAATAAAGGTTTTGCAGAATGCTGGCATTTTAGGGAGATGAAGCTAAACACCTAAGATGACAGCCTCCAAAATACAGAGAAGGAAATTTATTTTTTCAGTTTAATTCAGAAAAAGAAAGCTTCCTTTACTGAGAAGGGTCACAATGCACACAATGAGCTCTTTCAACCCCTAAAGGATGAGAAAGAATTATTGATAAAAATGGGTGCTATCCAGGCTGCTGCTGGTGGCTCATGCCTGTAATCCTAGCTACTCCAGAGGCTGAGATCTGGAGCCAGCCTGGAAAGGAAAATCTAGGAGGCTTAATTTCAATAAAACACCAGAAAACCAGAAGTGGCATTATGGCTGAAGTGGTAGAGTGCTAGTCTTGAACTGAAGAGCTCAGGGACAGCGCCCAGGCCCAGAGTTCAAGCCCTATGACCGACAAAAACAAAAAACGAAAAGGGTGTTATTAGCACTACAACACACTTACAGTTTATCAAATCTCTATAGAATAAACTGACCAGAAATTCTTTTAGTAATGAAGGATTTTTAATGACAACAATAAACAGTTTTGCTAAGTAGCCATGCAGTCTTTTTCAGAAAATATTCTTTTGCTTTTATATTATTAAAGATACTATAGTTAATATGTATATAAACATATATACCTGTATTACAATAAAAGATTTATTTGCAAAGCAAAACATTATAAGTGGTGGTTCCCATGAGTTATAGCTCACCAACTGCTGGTTAAGAAGATGATATTGTTATCACTGGGCTGTACAACTTTACAATACAATGTCAGTGTCTGAAATTCAGTAAAGAAACATTCCCTGTTGTACCAAATAATGGAAGAGGAGAGATAGAGAGAGAATTACAGAGAGAGAGAGAGAGAGAGAGAATAGAACGAATAGAACATGGAAATATACCTACAAGTGAAGAAAAGCTTGAAGCTAGTCAAATAAGGTTTCGTAATGATGATTCTCTTTTTGTCTGAAAGAATGGAAGGAGTAGCTGAAAACCGAATTTTACAAACTAATTGAGATGTGCAAAGGGAAATATATAAGTACTGTGAGAAAAACGTAACACTTGAAATTAATAATTCTGGTCAAATAGGTGGTTAAACATAGAAAATATAAACGGAACTTAAATGAAAGTTTCAAAAATTAAAACATTAACATAATGAAAAATAATAGAAAATCCCTTTAAATAGAAAAATGCAAAATTGATAGATAGCTTTCATTAAAAGATATAATAGCCAGCGGTCAATGAATTAATTTTTATAGGACTGAAAAGCAATCAAGAATATTAAACCCAGAAAAAATAATCTTAAAAATTATTTTGAGATTACTTAGCAACCTCATAATCTTACTCATCTTTGTGTTGGATACATGACAATTTATCTAATTCTGTATGAGTATCAGTACATGTATATATAAAATATATTGAAAATAAAATAAAATAAACCCAGAACCATACAGAATGATCTGTACAGGTTGGCAATTTATAAGGTCAAACTCATAAGGCCTAAATAAATTCACACAGAGAACTTATATCACACAGAAAAATAGCTAAATATTGTATCATGTCACTTACGTTTCTCCACCACATTTCCTTTTCCACATTCCTGGTGAGATACCAATTCACAATTTTCTGTCTGAAGGGATTCTTGAAAACTGAAAACTTATTTGGAGGTTGATATGCAACATTCACTCTGGAATTTGGACAAGCATGAAGGTGAACACTATTACTGAAATCAAAGTGCATCAATACTGTAATACATGGCTTTCCTATTTGTTGGTTAATTTGGCAAAATACAATCTAGGAATCACAAAATATTGGATTCCAGGTAAATAATATTTTAAAAGTGAAAGTAACTTTGAAATTCTGACTGTATTCTAATTTGTTTTGTCTTGTAGTTGCAGAACTTTTCAATGTTATTCATGTACTTATTGTTGAAATTGCAGATACTTGGATTTTACCTCTTTTTGGTTATGCTGAATGTCAAAAATCACTATCCATTTAGAGAAAGATCAATGTCCTTAGTAAAATACTACTTGCTTTTTTCACTTGCTGGAAGGAAACTGGACATTGTAGACACTTGATAAAAACATAGAGAGTCTGAAGAGTGTTGTATAAGAAATAAAAGCAGTCTCTACATGTTTCTAAATAAGGCCATTATAATTAATATAAAGTAATACATAGAGAAAAGACATTGGTAAACAATAAAATCAAGGCATTTTTTTCTTTATCACCATGAGGAAAAGCACAACACTCATATTATCTTACATAATTTTATATTCTACTTTACATCTCTTATTATAGTATAAGATAAAGGAGACAAGTGTTTACTTTTAATTTCAATAATTTTACAATCAATATCAGCTAAAATAAATATGTTTTAGAAAGGAGGAACAGAAGGAAGACAAAAATGAAGGAGGATGGAGGAAAAGAGGGAGGAAGGAAGGAAGGAAAAAAGGAAGGAAGAAAGAAAGGGAAAGAAGGGGAAAGAAAAGGAAGAAAAACAGGTCATGAAGAATAGCATTTGAACTACTTTGTATTTGATATTTGTATTTGATTGATAATACTTGAGTTTTATATTTCTTTAAGTTTTTGAGAGATATCTCAACATTTAACATATGTTTTATTAATCTAATAAGAGAACATAATTACCCATTTAAAAGAATAAGAATATTTGATATTCTATCTGGGGCAGTGCACATTTTTCTAATGCATTTTGTACAACTACAAGTGAGAAACTGAAGTATTCTGTGTCAGGTTATAAACAGAGTTTGTTCCAATCTAGTTACAAATTGATTATGATAGGTAGATAAAAGGAAAACAAAAGAATGGAGATTTTGTTAGTCGAAGGTGGGTGTCATTCTGATAAATACAACAAAGTAAAGGCCTTTTTTTTTTTTTAAAGAAAAGTAATGATCTTGCAATCCAGTCAATTCTGCCTCTTCTCACACCCGTCAGCATTAGTCTTCCTTACTGTCAGAAGACTCCAGAACTTCTTAGTCAGACAAATCTTAGTAAGCCTTAAAAAGTGCATACAAGCATAAATATACACACATGCTAACATACATCATACATGCATATATACATGAATATATGATATATGTGTGTTCAGGGACTGTGTTTTTGTTTGCTAAAATGAAGAACGTCTCCAAAATCGGCACACTGCTATTTTTCTACATGAATCTTTGTCATGTTTGAGTCATGCCTTCCAAAATTTACATTTTCTGTATAAATGCTTGTCTTGTGGTAGCATATTCGCAAAATCCTTTTACTTTACATTCTCACAGTCAGTTTAAGTATTTCTTGTAGTAATCAATATATAGTCCTGTAAGACTCCAGCGCAATCCCATCAGCGCTGTCTGGCCTGATCCAACAAGCCACCTGATGCTGATGAGCTCACAGGAGCCATGTGAACTTTGAAGTCCCTGTTAGTGTTTGCTCCTATCTCCCTACACAAAGTACACAGGCCACTGTGATCCCTTTGTAATAATACCTGTGTCTGATACTTGCTCCTCAGCAAGCTTTAAAATCTGTAACGGTTATTCCACTAAATGAAGCACAAACTCAGAATTCATTAAGTTTTGAAAAGAGAGATATAATTTCCATAGTTCCATATAATTTCCAAATAAACACAAACATACAAGTTAGGGTTTTCCCTGGTCTGAGGATTCTATTATTTACCTTGGGTTTTACTCTTTTTTTTTTTCTTTTTGTCGGTCGTGGGGCTTGAACTCTGGGCCTGAGCACTGTCCCTGCTCTTTTCAGCTCAAGGCTTTACCACTTGAGCTACAGCACCACTTCCGGTTTTCTGGTGGTTTATTGGAGATGAGTTTCACAGCCTTTCTTGCCTGGGCTGGCTTTGAACTACGATCCTCAGATCTCAGTCTCCTGATTAGCTAGGATTACAGGCGTGAGCCACGGGCACCCAGCTTTGTTTCACTCTTTAATATTTACATAACATTGTTCTTTGAATCCAAAGGCATGCTGCTATAATAAGAGACAGTTAATACAAGACAAGAAAATTGAGCTTCTTTCTATTTTATATTCAAATTATTTTACAATCTTGGCATATCTATGAATGCATATAAATTTCCCTATAAAAACTATTATAATTATTATTGCTTTTGATGATGAGAAATGGTATATAGTTTAGACAAATTTAATTTAGATTTTTACAATTTTTAACAGTTTGCCTTTCTTTTCAATTAAAAAAACTAACAAAACCATTACATTTCCAATACTTTTTAGGAATATTTATTTTCTTAGCACCCTTATATCTGTCTAATATTTTAGTCAACTTGAACTTCCAAAATATAAATATTAAATTACTTCATAAATTACTTTCTTTGGTTTTACAAAGATTTATGGGTTATGAATTAGAGGAGTTGACAAAAGAGATATTTATGAAGGCCTGAATAATTATCCAAGATTGCTAATCATTGTCATGTAATTTAAGAGACTAAAAATGAAACTAATAGATCTGGCCTAGAGGTAGAAAGACAAAAAGATATCTTATCCCACTCCAATATTACCGTTTCCAAACGATAATTGTGAATCTTTCTCCCAATTCTAAGATACCAGGAAAACTATGAACCAAGTAAGTTGTGTGCAGTTTTCAGACTATGTATATGAACCCTTAGCGTGAGATGGGTAAACACAGCATTACTAGGAGTCATGCTTTGAGTTCCCATGGAAATAGTTCTGCAGAAGTTGTGCTTAGCTCCTTGAACAGGCCTTCAACAGACTGTTGGTTAGGCCTGCTTGCAGGCTTTTCAAAGTCAATGGCACAGTCAATTAGACAGTTTTCCATCTGGTGAAAATAACTAACCACCTCATTTCCTCTATTCTATTTCTTGACATTTCAAACCATTTCATACTCTGCTCCTAGAAACAGGAGAAAAAAAAAATCTAGTCCCACAGCGACAATTGTACGTTTGTGTTGTCTTGAACTTGAATTCTAACAGTGAGTATCATTATTACCATAGCATGAAAGAAAAAAAAACTGTTTTTTCAGACTTTTGTACATATAGTGGTGGCTGATCTTATTTCTGTAAAAAGATAGATCTTCCTTATGTGGTCAAAGAAGTAAAAATCTAATTTGGTTGCTGGAGAGCATAGAGTAAAAATCCAGACACAGTCTCTGAAATTGAGTAAACGTCCCTGTTGCCTTATCACAATTCTATGTCGATTTACATAATGCAATTGGGGAATCCAATTTCTGAATTCCCAGGAAAACTGCTAAGCCTCAGTTTTAGGTAACTTTTTCAAGTGAATTTATATGCACTATTTATTCTTCACTACCTTCCATAACTCAAACTTGAAACAATCTTTAATATAACCATACACAAATAGATGAATATCATGGTCAGAAACATAAGTTCATTAAATAAATCTTTCATTTAAAAATATGTTACAATATTTAATATCTTAATCCATTATTGTATTCTTAATCCATGTTTAAGTTATCTTAAAATATGTTAAAATATTCAGTATGTTAATCCATTATTGTATTCTTAATCCATGTTTAAGTTATCTTACCATTTAGCTAGTTTATTTAAAGCAATAAGTAATTAATGTTTTCCTATATTATCTTGGAATATAAGCCATAACACTTTAATTCTCCTTCTAGGATTTCATAATAATATACCTAGCAGGCAATGAATTATAATATAATTAAAAATTTTTGAAATGTGTTATTTATATTATTACATTATTTCTGACAAAAGCCAAAGAAATGTGCCAAAGATAAAATGCAACATATTTCTAATTCAAATAAAACATTTTTTGAATCTTTGCATTTTATGGAATCATTACTGACATTTCATATGGAGAGAAAATAAGTAATATAGTTTATTATGGTATTATAAATTATGTTTTCTGAATTCTACATAATACCCATGAACTGAAGTATGATATCTCTGAATGCCAAGAATTTACATGTCCTTTTTTTTTTTGTCCATCATGGAGTTTAAACTCTAGGCTTGGCCGCTGCCCCTGTGCTCTTCAGCTCAAAGAGAGCACTCTACCACTTGAGCCACAGCACCACTTCTAGATTTCTAGTGGTTTATTGGAGACAAGAGTCTCACATTCTTTCCTGCCCAGGCTGGCTTTGAACCCTGACCCTCAGATCACAGCCTCCTGAGTAGCTAGGATTACAGGCATGAGCCACTGACGCCCAACTACATGTGCTTTTTATTTATGGAAAATATCAGTGATACAGCTTAGATATTTAAGATGATCAGAGTAAACAGTTTGAAATAGAAGTTTTTCCAGATTTTACAAAGAAAAATACAAATTTGTATGTAGACAAATAGTGGTTGTAGTAATATGAATTTATGTAAGTGTCTGGAAAATGCAAATAAATAAGAAATATGCATAGCAAATAGATAAGAAAAAAGCAACCTTCCTCAAGTGTAGTATTTTTATTTTAAAGTGGTAAGATTATGTAATGCTCTACAGTTATTATGAGTACTATTTAGGAATACAAGAGGAATTTAGTCACTAATCTTAAAAGATCACAAAGTTATATGTCATTATTTCTTACAAGCATGTTCAAATAAATGGCTATCCAAACCTTGTATGATGTTCATGCTAAATAATTACTGCATAACATATTCAGGGTTTCATTCTATCATAAGTACAGAATTGAGTTTCTTGATTCCATAAAATAATGAATGGAAACTCAAAAATGTAACTGAAAAAATATTGATTGTAGCATTTTAAATTGTGAAGTATTGGAAGTAAAATATAAATACTTAGAAATAAAGAATTCATTATAAATATCCACAGAAAGAAACAATAGCAAGTAATTTAGGAATATTAGTATATTTGCTACAGCTGGGAAAAGATCATGCTATAATATTCAGGAAATCCGGGCTATGTATGTATAATTAGGAATTTGTTTCATTTTTCTAACAAGTATCTGAACAAAATAAAATACTGAAATATTATGTTTGATTTGACAACTGATTAAATGGCTTAACCTTTACATTCAGACATCATACTGGCTATTCTTGAATAGTGCTAGAAGCAATGTCATTTATGGATACTAACATAAATATTAAATCTTTATGAAAATTGAGAATTATACTAATTAACTGGGAGGTATTTTCAAAAGTGGAGATAAAGGAATACCGAAAGTCATGTGTGTCTAATCAGAAGCATATCTTAAAAGTAGACATAATTGAGATCTGACCAGTGAGACAGAACAGGGGGAGTAAGTTGCTGTATGTACCTCAGAGAGAAAGACTAACAGAATGAAGTCAATTACAGTGTGTAAATCCTTCTATCTGAGTGGGAGGAAGGGAAGTGGAGGAAAGTGTGGATTAATAAGTAGGATCATGTAGGCAAAGAGAGGAACTGTGAGACCAGAGATCTTGGAGCTACAGACATAGGGTAAGTATACAATTAGTGGGCTGCTAAAATTACACTCCCATGAAGTAGTTCACTCATAGAGACCTTGGCATATCGTGGTAATTATGTTACAGAATGAAGGAAGATTTTGTATATGGTGGATAAGGTTCCAGCTATGCCCTCCTTTTGTGTGGATTATTCAGACTGAATTGTGCAGTGCCAGAAATGTGAGCTAAGGTTAATGGGCAATTGTTTGAGGTGTGTGAAAGCAATATGCTGGGAATTTGCTATCAGTTAAACGATCAGGCTAAACGTCTATTGTGCATTCTCCATCAGGGCTGTATCAGCCCTGAACATGCAGGATTTTAATGACCCACAGGCCATTTTCCTGTTCTCCCTCATAAACAGCCTGTGAACTCTTGTTCTTGTGTTTGAGTTTCTAAACCCTGGCATAGTACTCAATATACTTTTAAATGAGAACATGAAGGGAGAATTCATAAACCTGAAGAACTATCGAAACCTCAAAAAAGATATTTGAAGTATTCAAAAGTAAAATTTAATGCCATCATTTTTTCCCCTTCGTTTATCATTCATAGAGGAAAGACATTGAGAAGAGAAGAAAGTTTTATGGCTATGAAAAGTAGCTGAAAAGAAGAGGGAGAGCTTTGTTTTTCATTTGGAAAGAGTTCATTTTAATAATCATTCAAATGTGTTTTATGTAATGTTACTGAGAAGTAACATTGCCCTAGGTATTGATATGTATTTATCATATGGATTTATAGCTAGATTTTTAATATCAAATTCTTTCCTATAAATAATATAGTCAAATCACATTTATTTGTGCACATTGTACTTGAAAATGAATAGGCTAAAACAATTACACAGCCTTAGGTGAAGTATGCACAGAATAATCAGAAACCTATCAAGAATTTTTAAATGTAGCTACTACATCCAATAGTTACATATTTTTCATCAATAGGCTCATTTCACAGAACTAATACAAAAAATCACATGACTTTGAGTGCCTTTGGCTGTTTGAGAAGTAGGAGAGAGGAAAGGAATTACAAAAAGACCAAATATATTTATCCAATTGACCACCCACCAGGCCACACTAAAGCCACCAACACAACCACATTCATTGCAGCATTGTTTACCATAGCTAAGATATGGAATGGACCCAGATGTTCCTCAGTAGACAAATGGGTTAAGAAAATGTGGTATATATAGACAATGGAATTCTATACTTCCAACAGAAAGAATGACATTGCCCCATTTGTAAGACATGAAAAGATGGAAAAAATTATATTAAGTGGAGTAAGCCAGACCCAAAGAAACATAGATTTCATGGTTTCCCTCATTTTGTCATAGTAATTAGAATATGCCTATAAATCTACACCTAAACCCAATGGATAGGGTGTGATATATTAAAAAGGCTCTAAATATTCTTGCAGTGAGAACAAAGAAGGATCTGAAGGTATGCTTAGGAGAGGATCCCCAAGGCTCAGTAGCTATGTGTATATGATGGTATAAAATGAAGCTTATTTTAAAAAGAAATGGAAACAAGAGGTGCTTTTTTTTAACTTTCTGGCTTTCGCCTTTTGTCACTGTTTGTTTTTTTTAATTTCTGTACCTTTTGTCTTTTTTAATTTTTATTTTATTGTAAAGATGCTGTACAGAGCCAGAAGGGTTACAGTTACATGAGTAAGGTAATGAAGACATTTCTTATTGAAAATTGTTACCCCCTCTTTTTTTTTTCCTACTATCCTTCCCTCTCCAAATTTGTGGAGGGAAATGGAAACCACAGAAATGATGTGACAAAAGGTGAACTAATTGAGCAGAGACACTCACTAGACACTGAAAATGAACTACAAAATTTGTGAGAAAAGGGGGATGGGAAGGGAAAAACTGGGAGGAAATGAAGAAAAAAGTAACACTGTTCAAAAACAAATGTACTCATTACCAGATTTATGTAACTGTAACCCCTCTGTACATCATATTAACAATAAAAATAAATATTAAAAATCCAAAACAGAAATGTCCAAATATTAATATAAATGAAAGATTATACCTTTTACCCAGAATACCATTGAAAAATGAGCAAAAAGTTTTGCAAAATGAAGAATTCTGCCCCTCAAAAATGTTTAAATGCAGAAAACGTAAAATTAAGTTAAAAATAGTTTCAGTTGCTATTTTATATTTTACTGTTTGGTATTTATAAATTACTAATATATCTATTCTTTTTATTCCCATATTTTAGTGCTATAAGTTTTGGATAATAATGATTCGCTTCTGACCGTGATTAAAGGCATCATTTGTAATAAAGAGATTACTTTATTCATATAATGAATGAGTAATCTCTTTAAAAATTAATAATAAAAATTAAAGAAATGGAATTTATTTCAAGTACTCTATTAATGTGTCTTGGCATTGAAAGATATTATACTTTCCATATCCGACTCATTATTCATATAAGTTTAATTATATTTATATAATTCTAATAATTGAATTATGTCATTTTTCTGCTTGCACATATCAGCCTTGTCTTTTATAGCTAATACTACTAGCATTAAATCTATTTAACACTGGAAAGTTACCTATAATGATCTTCTTATCCTGCCTTCACCTCAATTCACACTTTTCTCTAACCTCATGGCTGTTGTCAGGCATATTTATCATAGCTGGTCTCTGAACATATGCTAATTTTGTATCTCTATTTCTCATTCCATGAGCCTCTTTTCTGGGACTGTAACTGAAAGTAGAGATGGGAGATGATGGAAGGGCTGACATTATTCAAGATTCATTGTACTCATAAATTGATGCATTGAACTGAAAACTTCTTGTACAATTACTTACAGGTAATACAAATACTTTTAAGAAATAGAAACGAGGTTTTTTAGTTATTTTGCTTCTTTGTTTTATTTGGTTATCCTTTGTTGCTGTCTTTCATTTCCGTACCTTTTGTCTTGTATTTAAGTTTATATGTTTATATTCATATATATTTATATATATATGAATACATATATATATATATACATGTATATGTGTTCATATACATGTATATATATTTATTATATATAAATGTATATGTGTTCATATACATGTATATATATTCATAGCTAATTTTTCCAATTCAAAATAAACAAAACATACAGCAGTTTCCTTTTTCAAGACAAGAATAGCTGATATGGGTCCATTAGCAGAAATCTCTAAAATTATATAATTAATAACTATCCTGCTTATAATGTACCTTAGACGAGTAGAGTTGTTTCCTCTACCTCTCTGCTACTTAGCATGGATGTAGGACTTATTGGTTAATGAACTAAAGAATGATTCTGAGAAGAAATGATTATTTAATCCAAGCAGCCTCTGCATCACATGTTAGAACATCCTGGGCGGGATTTTGAACATTTTACTTATTGAGCAACAGTCCAGAAATACTAAAAGTACTAAAAAGTCTCTCAGACTTTTTTTTAGTTTTGGTTGTTATTAAAATGATTTACATGGTTTTTAAGGCAATGTCAATGGGACTCTGTTTCTCAGTGAAACTTCAACTTTCAACTTCCTCACTATTTTCTGTTCACCTAGGAATATGTGTGGTATTTTTAACCCCTTGATCACTTTGTTATAGTAAGTTATTAGATATTGGACATTTGGAAATCGAGTGTTTCAGAAAATACATGGTAAGTGGATCAGTAATTTAATGGTAATGCATTAAACTTATTTTAATATTTATTTTAAATTTTCACTAAAATTCTTGAACTGTCTTCCTTATTTGAGAAACACTAAGAATTATTATATAGGCCGGGCACTGGTGGCTCACGCCTGTAATCCTAGCTACTCAAGAGGCTGAGATCTGAGGATCGCGGTTCAAAGCCAGCCCGGGCAGGAGAGACCGTGAGACTCCTATCTCCAATAAACCACCAGAAAACCTGAAGTGGCACTATAGCTCAAGTGGTAGAGCACTCACCTTGAGCTGAAGAACTGAGGGATAGTGCCCAGGCCCAGAGTTCAAGCCCCACGGCCAACCAAAAAAAAAAAAGATTATATATTTTATATTATATTCCATTTTTATATTAAGTTTTGTAGGTAGGAAGTTATATGAGCCTTTAAATTTCAAAAATGTCAAACAAAGGTATTTTCAGAGATTAAAGTCCATTTCATAAAAAACTACTCCAATTTTTCATCAATTCATGGACCCATTCAATACATAAACATTAAGGAATACCTAATATGCCAGATATAGTTTTCAAAAACAACCTATTTATTGTGCTTATAATACTGTAGATATAATACATTAAAAGTACCAAAAACACTTGCTTGTGATAAGGCAAAATAGTTTTCAATATTTTCTTTATTATAGTGATTTTTTTCCAGAAGTACTCTCTCTCTCTCCTCCATTGGAAGTACCATAGATTATATGTAAATCTCAACCTTGCTTGTTGTAAAAATTTGAAAACAAACAATGTGTGAACAGCTGAGGGCAAACATGTCATCATTATTGATTTTGATCTTAGAATATACAAAAGACTTGAAAATACTATTGATTAATTGTCTGTTTGTGTTTTACTTTAAAGACTACCATTGATTTTTAGGATTACTTTGGTTTTCTTAGGGCCAAAATGTTAAGGTGAGTTTTCCAGGAGGATATAAAGCTTTGCATCCCAACAAGAGAGTGGCTATAAGTGTTATCCATTTGAGAATAATTGCTTCATAATGAGTTTGCTATGCTGAGTGTCAACATGAGAGTTCTAGAACAAGGAGTTCTGTTATTAAACATATATCCATCTTCTTGTATGTTAGAACACACTTCCAATGATACCAGTAGTTATATATTTACTATTTCCATTATATAGATATAGATATATGTCTCTCTGTGGGTATACATGTTTTTTTGTGGATTCCAGATGAAGATAGAATCGATAAAGATACATTTGGAAGTCAACATTGCATAGAATATTGAATGCCCTTTCTGGACCCAAGTCATCAAGAAATAGATTGAGCAAATAAGCATGAGAGTCAAGTTTGTTCTAAGGATAATTCTTTATATCTGAATTTTATCTTTCCTTAGTAACACTTCCCCTAGATTCTTGTTTTCCAAAAGTCTTTTTAAAAAATCACAGATTTTTTTCCCATTTGTAAAACTGGACCAAATAGCGTCAACATTGTAATATGCCTTACCCTTTCTCATATGTCATGAATGCTCTGAATTTCTGTGAGAATATTATTTTGAGGTTATAATTTAGTCATCTGCCAAATTAATCATAAAAATGTTCATTTGACGTTCTATTTAAAATTATTGCAAAAGACGCTTTGGTTAACAATTGTTTAAATATATATATATATATATACACACACATATTATACATGAAAAATGTCTTCTATGGCTTAAAGTAGAATGCAAGGTGACTGGATGTTAAGGGAGATGATTTATTCAGAGGGTACTCAGTTGTGTTTTTTTTTTTTTTGTTTTCGGCCAAAGGTGTACCTGTCGATTAATTCTCATGGACAGAAACCTCAGGCTATAACTTTTATGCTACAGAACTGCAAAGAATTCATCCCACTTGAATGTACCCTGAAGAAAGCAATGAGCCAGTAAGAGGTCCAATTCATATAATATATAAAGTGGTTGCAAAGAACAATATCACAGAAATATGAATATGAGGCTATGGTATTCAGTGGAAGCTCTTTATCATGAAACCCATTAAATGGATAAGCCCCAAATCAATTACATTAGTAAATCTACTTTTTGTAATATTAGAGTTAATAAAGTAGCAACAGTGCACCATAAAATTGTGTGTGTGCTTCACGCATGTTCTCTTTCCAATTTATAATAAAAATGGCACCTTCCTCTAATATCTTTAGTGAAATGTGCAATGTAGCTTCAACATCAAAAACTGGCTCTATGGAAGTGGTGCTGTGGCTTAAAGTGGTAGAACACTAGTCTTGAGTGCCCAAGCTTAGAGTTCCTTCCAGCCTTAGGACCAGAAAAAAAATCATCCATTTGCCAGGCACCGGTGGCTGACACATGGGAAGCTGACATCTGTGGATTGCAGTTCAAAGCTAGCCTGTGCAGGATAGTCCGTGAGACTCATCTGTTTATAACTACCAGAATATCTGAAGTGGTAGAGCTCTAACCTTGAAAGAAAAAGCTCAGGGATAGTTCAAGGTCCATGACCACCACCTCCACTACCACCAAAAACAACAAAAGGCTCTTGCTTATTTAAAAAGAAAACCAGAAGTTTTTTGCTTTACTTAGAGATTTTTAAAATTCAATTAATGATATTGTGGGAATTTAAAGTGATTTGAGCATTAATGCCTATACCAAGATCGATTCTTTTAAAATACAAAGGGAAGCTTTAGTATGGTCTTGTTTGTGATCATTCACATAAATACCCAAAAGTGGGATTGCTGGGTAATAGGGGAGCTCTATGTGAGTCTTCTGAGGAACCTCCATATTACTTTCCAAAGTGGTTGGACAAGTTTACACTCCCACCAACAATGCAGTAGAGTTCCCTTCTGTCCACATCCCCTCCAGCATCTGTTGTTATTA
The DNA here is from genome assembly GCF_000151885.1 of Dipodomys ordii. Taxonomy (NCBI): domain Eukaryota; kingdom Metazoa; phylum Chordata; class Mammalia; order Rodentia; family Heteromyidae; genus Dipodomys; species Dipodomys ordii. The sequence goes on from NW_012267281.1 coordinate 2,995,446, forward strand.
GAGTTCTGGATTATAGCCATTCTAACTGGGGTGAGGTAGTGTCTCAATGTTGTTTTGATTTGCATTTCTTTTATAGCTAAAGAGGTTGAGCATTTCTTCATGTGTCTATTGGCCATCCTTCTTTACTCTTTAGAGAAGTTTCTCAGTCTTTAGCTCACTTGTTTATTGGGCAGTTGTTTCTTTGAGGATTTGTTGTTTGGGGATTTAATTTTTTTAGTTCAAGGTGTATTTTAGATATGAGACCCTTGTCTGTCATATGGCTATTGAAGATCTTCTCCCAATCTGTGGACTTTCTATTGATCTTGCTAGCTATGCCCTTTGCCATGCAGAAGCTCTGCAATTTCATACAATCCCATTTGTCCAACCTTTCTTTGATTTGTTGTGTTTTTAGGTCTCTAATAAGAAAATTTCAGCCTGTGCCAAGGAGACCTAGGGTTTCTCCTATTCCATCCTGTAATGTTTTCAGGGTGCCTGCTTTGACTTGGAGGTCTTTGCTAAAGCTACCAGCACAACTATGTTTATTGTAGCATTATTTACCATAGCTAAGATATGGAACCAGCCCCGATGCCCCTCAACAGATGAATGGATCAAGAAAATGTGGTATATATACACAATGGAATTCTATGCCTCCATCAGAAAAAATGACCTTGCCCCATTTGTTAGGAAACGGAAAGACTTGGAAAAAAATATGTTTAGTGAAATAAGCCAGGCCCAAAGAAACATAGATTCCATGGTTTCCTTTATTTGCAATAACTACTATATGTCTTAGACAAGCAGAAATGGTCAGATAAGTTGATGTTAGGTGAAATAAACCCCAAGATAAGGATTCAAATGTTTTTTTTTCTTTCTTGCTATTGTTTCCAACATATTAAAAGGTGTTTTGTTGCTTTGTATGTCCCTCCCCCACAGTATAACCCCTGTTTTCACTGTATTTGATGTTGGTATAATTTGTGAAGGGGAAGGGAACAAAAATTGTTTAAATAGGGATCATGAAATGTATAAGATTCTATGTCTAAAATTGAAATTTACAACTGGGAGGGGGGGCGGGGATGGGAGGACAGGGATGGTAAGGGGAAACAAAGTAAGAGGCAACAATGCTTGATGATATATGTACTCATTATCTTGCTCATGTAATTGTAACTCCTCTGTACAGTATTTTCACAATAGAATACTTATTAATAAAAATACAAAGGGAATTTTAATGCTATCAGAAGAAAAATATTTAAAATTGATGAGCAGCTCTACATAAATTTTCTTTCTTGCTATTGTGTCTAACGTATTTATAAGGTACCAGGTGATTTCTTCCTTGCTTGTATGTCCCTCCCTGAGGGTATAACCCCTGTTTTCACTGTATTTAATGTTGGTATAATTGGGGAGTGGAAAGGAAAAAACAAAATGTTTAAATAGGGCTACAGGTTAACCCATTGCAACAATGAGATGTAGAAGACACTATGTTGAAAAATAACCTTTACAATTTAGTGGCGGGGAGGGTGTGTAGTTGTGGAGGTGGGAGGGAAGGGATGTTAGGGGAAAAACAAAGGAGGAGGCAACAATGCTTGATAAGAAATGTACTCATTACCTTGCTCATGTAACTGTAACCCCTTTGTACAGTATTTTCACAATAAACAACTTATTAAAAATAAAAATAAAGTAAGAAAAAGAAACTAGATAGACTGAACAAGAAGGAACAGTTTGAAAATATTTTAAAATGGCCAAATTGAGGAAAGAATAATTTATTTATAACTGTATGCTATAAAACAGCAGATAAGGTTACACTTACATATCTAAGCTGAAAATAACAAGATACAAATTCTGGGTCTCTTACGGGGTGAGGCTGTTTACGAACAGTTTCCTTTTTGCTGCATATTCCCTGAAGCCTTGCAGTATGCAGAGGGGTCCCCCAAGGCCTCAGAGTTCAGATCTTTTCTTAGATGTGGGCTAGTGGCCGACTCTCACAGCTCTGTCTTCATGTGCAGTTCCACACTGAGACGCTAATAGGAAGGACAAGTGTAGCCCATGAACTCTTATACCAGGGAGTCCCCAAAGCCCTGAAAGCAACATCAGACATTCTCAGAGGATTTTAAGAATATCTCAAGATGCATAGCTATTTCGCTCATGGATAACTTGAATATCACCTACACAAGAGTTAACTCTTCTTGGAAAAGGAGGTTTAGAAATTGTGGAGAATGTGATAGGGGAGGGGGCAAGAATTTTAAAAAATTGTAATGTCTTCATGAACTCAACCCAGTGTAAACACGCCTCATCTGACACTAAGTTTACTTAAAACAAATATAGACAATACCACATCTGTGTATAGAACATGTATAGTGTCATTATCATGGCATTCTAGGATATATATATGTGTGTGTGTGCATGTATACACTACAAACACCACATATATGTGTGTGTGTGTGTGTGTATATATATATATATATATATTCTCAATGAACCCTATATCAAAAATCTCTAAAGATGAGCATAATTACTTTGTAATCTTATTGGCAAAAGACTTCCCACATTTTAAAATGTAATCACTTTACTAGAATCTGGAAAATCTCCAATAAATTATGCAGGTTCTTATGGTCACAAAACAGCTCAGTACTTTCCTTACCTCTCCCAAATGAGACCTACTTGCAATGTGATAAATAATGAAGGTGATAAGCAATTTAATTTCACACATGAGTTTTATCTGATGTCTTCTATCTTAATATTTCATTGGACACCATTAAGTCAAGAGGTTAGAAATCTATTTCTAAGTATTATCCATATTTCTTTGTAAATGCAAATGAGCCTGATGTTTTGCCAAGGACATAAAAACTGCAATTTGAGGATATCCGAGCTTCCAGAAAGGGTTTAGGGTAAATAGATCATTTATTATAAACACACAAATGGATGTAACCCCCGGACGCCACTGAGCTGCCTGAGCAAGCTGCTTCCAGGCATCAAAAGAGAAAAGAAAGTCAGTGTGTATTTGCTCATGCAGAAAGTTCTCACAGCATGATCATTAAGTGCACACCGAACACTTGACAAAGTGGCTTGAGCCACTAGGGGACTCCATGATTATCTCAGTCTTATGATTAGGAACACAATCCTTTTATTATTTTTTTAACAGTTCAGTTTTATAAAATGAACATGTTAAAGAGATTCAAATTTTTCAGCATCTTTAGTCATCAGGGAAATGCAAATCAAAACTATATTAAGATTTTTATCTTACTCCAATCAGAAAGGTATAACAATAAAAGAAGACAAAAAAGGAAGGGGGAAAAAACCATAAAACAAATGCTAGCAAGGATAGGATGATGGGCAGGGGTTGAAGGGTAGAGGAAGGAGAGAGTAAGAGGAGCTCTGTTCTGATAAATTAGGACAGCCGTGTTGTGAGTCTGCACCGAGGTTCCTAAGCTAAAAGTGAGCTTCCATTGTATGATCCAGCTTACTCTTGGGGGTATATATCAAGAAAAATGATGGAAATCAGTGTACCAGCAAAAAAGCTGCACATTCCTATTTATTGTGGCAATATCTGCAATAGAATATAAAATAAGCCTAAGTGTCTCCTAAAGGAGAAGTGGATAATGAATATGTGGTAGCTACACACAGTGAACTCTTGTTCAGCCACAGACTAGAGAGAACTCATGCTATGGAGATCATGCAATTGGAGATGGTCATGTTAAGAAAAACAAGCCAGATTCAGAAAGGTGACACTTTAACACAATCCAAAGAGTAGCAGAATCTTCAACTGATCTCTTGTTGTTTATGCCTTAAAGTTTTGTAAACACAAGAGTAAAAAAACATGCTATAATTGCACATCTTAATGATGCCCTTAAAGTCAACAACTGGAAAGTCAAGAAATACAGCTGTCCAACATGTGGATGCTTTGTATATGCCCTCTCCTTACATCATATATTCTGAGATTTACCATCTTTTTTTTTTTTTTTAGGTCTGGTTGTGGGGCCTGAACTCTGAGCCTGGGCGCTGTACCTCAGCTCTTCAGCTCAAGGCTAGCGCTCTACCACTTGAGCCACAGCACCACTTTCGGCTATTTTTTTGCTTATGTGGTGCTGAGGAATCGAACCCAGGGCCTTAGGCATGCAAGGCAAGCATTGTACAACTGAGCCACCTTCCCAGACCCTACCACCTTGTTTTGCTTGGTTTAGTTCCTTAAATCTAATTATCAGTATGGGTTGTTTTATATCTAGCTTCATGCTTGCTGGTGCAGGTGATTGTAGACCACGCATAGTCATTACTATCTTGTAAAGGACAGCATGAAGGAACCACTTCACCAATGGTGGCAGCGGGGCAGTTTCTTTTTTGTCAGCACTATAGTCATCATCGTATAATTATTCTAGTGCAAATCTTTGGCACATACATTCATCCATCTTAACCAATTACTTCTATCAATATCTTCAAATTTGGTGTTAGTTTTTATTTTTACATCTTTTTAAGACATTTAGTGGTACATGGTATTATATTGTGATTTTATTGTTCTTCAATGAATAAAAATCAGTTTATATTTAGTGATCTCCTGAGTGTCTCAAAATGTCATCTTAAATTTGTTACTTTTTCTTATCAGGTTTTCTGCTACATTCTTATTATTTATGGAATTTATCTTCACATTCTGGGAATGCCCATCAGCTGAATGATCATTTTAAGAACATTTTCATCTTATTTTTTCAGTGTGTGTTGCCACTTGAGCATCTCATTGTTTTATAATAAATAGCTTGAATTTTATATAGCTTATTTTACCATGGTATTATTCATGGTCAACAATTTCAAGGCTCTATGGAAGAAACTTTTGCAAGCATGAGAGTAGGCAGATTATCACATTGTTGTCTACAGTCCCTCTGTCATGTTAGTAACTGGGTACCATCTTCAATTATCTCCACAGTGAGATTTCTGATGTATATGATTGATTCAAGCTCCTTTATGGAAGAGCCTGGCAAGGAAATGAAAAGACATACCTGTTATGATATGAAATCCTAACATTCACAGTAACCATACTGGAAGGAAGAGACTGTAGGAAGGAAGTGGTTGGATCTTGTCCTCTTGAATAGGATCAATGCCTTGTAATATGGATGTAGAAGATTTCCTTTAGCCTTCCTGCCACGGGCAGCACAGTGGGAAGTTGCCATCTGTGAACTAGACAGCAAGCTTCACTGGAAATTGAATATGCAGGAGCCTTGGTCCTATGAGAAACACTTTTCTGTTGTTGTGAGTGATCCAGTCAAGGGAAGAGAGTTACAACACCTCGAAATGATCCAAATTAAAAAGAAACAACATACATCCCCCACACACAGAAAACACAATTGTTCACAATATATATGGCATGGAGTTAAAAATGACATTTTTCATAGCCAGGAAGAAAGTTTAACAATAAACTAGAAGGCCCTATTCCAAAACTATGAAAAGGCTTGATGGTAGTTTAATGCTGTCCAGCCAGGTGCAAAAAGTCAAGAGACTTCCTATCTCCAAATACTCAGGAAAAAGTAGAAGTAGAGATGTGGCTCAAGAAGTAAAACTCTAGCCTTGAACACAAATTCCAAGCAAGAATTGAATTCAGACCCCCACAATTCTAGCACAAATAATTATAATAATCACCTGCTTGACAAGCAAAAATGCATCCTTTAAACCCTTACAATGCTACTATATTACTAATAACATCAATACTAACAATAATAATAATATTTAAAAATAAATTATAGACCTTATTTTAAAAAACCCTAAAGACAGAAAACTAAAATAGCTACCAAAAAGCATAGAGTTGTAGCCATAGTTTATACAGATTTCTTCAATAGGTTCAGAAAAGTTCAACCCATGAAAGAAAATGTTTTATAATAACTTTATCAAAATTAAGAACTCTTTTTTAGGATGGATCAAGGATATTTAATCATCTCACACTTCTGACCAAGCCTCAGAATTACCCTATATGGAGAGATATAGGTTATTTTTCTATGAAGGGATTTTTTTCTTTCCAAATTAAAAAAATAGGAGAAAAGAAAACGTATCTATTCTGGTTGAAGGTTACATTTATCTTTGCTTCGTGGTAGATGGAATAGATTAATTTTTTTCAATAGAGCTGCTTCATATTATAAATTAGTTTAACAGCTTTTTTGACATACCTGACAGTTCTTTATATTTGAGGGTAGTTATTTAGTGTAAATGTCTGAATCTGAATTCTAAGATCTGTATCTGAATTCTAAGATCACAGATCAATATCTTTTATTTATTAAAACAATGTGACATACAGGTAATATATTTAAAATACATGTCATAGTTAGTGGAAACTTTAATCAATTCAGTAACAACCCACAACAGAATGAAACACTGGATGGATCTTTTATCTAATTTCTTTTGATTGGAGAATTGATTCTATTAATGCTTAGCATTATTACAAAGAGATGTGTCAATTTTCTGCCATTTTCTTAGTTCCTTGTTGTTTGTGTTTTTTCCTCTTCCTGTGTTTACTACGTTGATTTTCCAGTGATTTTTGTCTGATGTGTTTTTTTGATTTTTTTCTTCAGATTGTGTTCCTCCCTTTAGAATTCTTTATAAAGATGGTTTAGTGATCTTGAATTCCTCTATTTTTTAAAAGGTTTTGGTTTCACCATCTAATGTAAACCATAGTGTTGCTGGGTAAATCATTCTGGGTTGACAGTGGCTGATCTTGAATGCTTAGGTTATACCAATTCAAGCTCTCCTTGCAATGAGAGTTTGTGTGGGGAGGTTTGCAGTGATTCTGATTTTCTTTCCATTGTAATATAGCTCCTTTTAAAATTTTGTGGCATTAAGAATCAGTTCCTTGCTATTCTCATCTAATGTTTTAATTATGATGTGTCTGGAAGTGTTTCTTCTTAGATCCAGTCTACTGGGGGTTCTATATGCTTCCATGAAGCAGGTAAGACTTTCTCTCTTAAGAGTCAGGAAGTTCTCAGCTATTATTTTACTGAATAGATTTTTGCTGCCTTTACTATTAAATTCTTCCCTCTCATCGATCCCAGTTATGTGTAGATTTGATTTCTTATCTGAGTCTGCCAATTTCTGGATTTCTCTTTGGTAAGTTCTGAGAGTTTTTGTTTTGTTTCATTTTTCCATGCTTTTGACTTTTTGTTCTAGTTCCTGTTTTATCCTCGACTTCTGGAGTTCGAATTTATATTTCACTTACTCAGTTACCTATGGATTCCTCTAGGTTTTGCATTGTGGAAATTGAACCCTTTATGGTTCCGAGATCAGTTTTCATAGTGTCCATTTCATCCTTTCATGCAGTGAGATTATTTTTCCTGGAGTAAATTATCTGCAGCTTACACACAGAGGTTATGTCTGAATGACAGAGCCTGAAAATGAGAGAATATCTGGTACACAATTTCATTTCTGCTAAGCTCTGGAGGATATGCATTAATCTCACAGAGAAGGAAGACTGCTCAGCAGTGATGTGGTGATAGTTGCTACAGGATAACCATAGGAGAAAGAGCAGGAACACCATAGAGGAAAAATGCTGACAGTGTTCAGCATGCTCACTGTCTTAATTTTGGTAATGGGTTAACAGAATTGTGGGCAAATATACATATAGCAAAATGTAGCGAATTTCACACCTTTAACATGTAAAGTTTCTTTGTTATTACCAGAAAAAGCTAAGCTATTGTAGATAAGGCATTTGTTTTATTTAATTTTCTTGAGCTCTACCTTAATATTAATATGCTTGACACAAAAATTGGTAGAAATCCTTACTGAGTAAATCAATGTGACATTCTAAATACGCAAGTTACGCAACAAGTCCACAATGAAGTTTGTATTTGCTTTCATGACAGACTTGATTTCACCAAAGAACACCCCATACACTGAAAATGTTTTCCAAATGAGGGATTTATTGAGCATTCCTGCTCAAAACAAGGTACTATGTTGCTTGCTTGCTTGCTTATTTTTTTTGCAGGAATGTAATTACTTTAAAACAGGTAGGAATTTTAGAAGTCCAAATTTTGTTTTAATGTTTTGCTAATTAGCAAGTGTGATTTGCATAAATTATTTTAAATTGCAAAGTCATAGCAGCAGCAAATGCTTTATTGTTAATGTGTCTATTATATTTCCCAACATTATCCTAGGGTGTATTGAAAACTGGATATATCCATTTTCAGATTTATGAGAGTCTATATTAATGTGCACTAATACACAGCAGCAATTCAGCAATGCACTGCTGTTCATGGGACATTAACTAATGGCTCCATTTTGCAGGCAGGCATATGGTGTGGCTAATGTTGATGATACCGTGTCACTGGGAATTGATTATGACTTGGGTAAGGCTGTCCCCTTGGCTCCTCAGACTAGAAACAAAAATAAAAATTAGTACTGTCTAAATGCTCTAGAAAAGAAATGTCTTGTTATTTTAATGCCACCAGTCAAATAAAGACAATTACCTTAGTGGTTTCGAGAAGTTTTATTGCTGGCTTACGTCCTTGTCATTATGGAAGCCAAGTCACACAAGCTCCTACATTTGAGACATTATATGTCATATATCTACATATAGTTGCATTCTATGAAGGAATAAGTCAAATGCGAGATAACCCTATAATCTCCTTGTGTTGTTTCCATTTTATAGACATTTCAATAATAATCAAGTTGATTAATAAAGTCAGCTACGTTTAGATGGGAAAGAATTAGTCTTAAAATCCATGCTAAATTAAGATCATTTCCCAATTGGCACTAAGTATATTCTAGTTGAATGTGTAATTTGCTTTCAGTAGAAGATATCTTGGCACAAGAGGCATTTTTTTTCTGCTGAACTAAAAGAGATAATTTCTACTTTGTTTTTAATAAAGTAGAAATTAGTACCCAATCTTCTGCTCACATATGGTTTGATATAATACAATTAGCTTCTCAAACCATGTCTACCAACTATTCAATTTAAATTAGCTCAAGCACTATCAGGTATGTTTCCCACTTTAAAAGAGACAAATTACTCAGGGTTGTGCAAGACTGCCTATTTACAAATAGGATACAATCTTAAAATTAAGACAAAAATGTAGTATGGAAATCAATAGGCCTCTGCCCAACTGATTTCAGCTACAACCCGATCGTATCAAATAATTTGCTTTTTGGTTTTTCCCTTCTTTGAGATGCTTTTATTTTGTTTTTGCTTGTATTTTCTTAAAGCATATCCTTTGTTAAATAATTTCACATACAGGAGCTCATACTAATTGTGAGTCCACTTTCCCATCTTCCATGCAGAAACCCACTTAGAAGAAATCAGTAATTGTGTACAGATGTCTAATATTTACATTCTATGACTATTGCCATTGTTTAATTAAGAAATGTACAATAACTATTTCTGTTTTTTTCTTTTCATTGTTTTATCCCCAGAGACAATCTTTCATACAAATTCCATTAATGGCTTTTGTATGTATGGTTTTAATTTTCTCCTAAATTTTAAAAACATGGCAATATATTTGGTAAAACTCCTAACAACTTTTCACATACTTTTCATGGAATCTAAAACCTTACCACATAGGAATGGGAAATGTGCTTTGTTACTCAATTAGGTATCTTTCCAAAGCCTTATGAGCTTTCCGTTGTTTGGTTTTAACTGACTTATACTAGTATGACTTTTCTTTCCAAGAGAGCAATGTTGCAATGGACATTCTTGTATATTCTTAACCACTTATGTTATGTTCTCCATAGGATTGATCTTAGCAGTGAGATAACTGGCAATTCAAATATTTAATAATATTTAATAATAATTGAATGAGTTGCATTTGAGAAATCAAACATAGCCCACTACTCTTAGTAATTATTTGTGAGAGCAAGGATTCAGTAATAAATATGACACCATTTTTTGTTTCGTAGTGCAACTTACAGTAAAAGTTGTGTATTTCCTGGCTTTTTTCAAAGTTAATTAAAAACATCTCACATGCAGTGGATAATATTTTTGTAAGTACCTAACGAATAGCCTCAATTATTAGTAGGCTTTAAGAAATGTATTTTAGTGGCTGGAAAGGTGGTTCAGTGGTAGGGTGTTTGCCTTGCATGCATGAGGCCCTGGGTTCGATTCCTCAGCACCACATAAGCAGATAAAGCTGGAAGTGATGCTGTCCTTCAAGGGGTAGAGTGCTAGCTTCGGCTGAAGAGCTGAAGGACAGCACCCAGGCCCAGAGTTCAGGCCCCACGACCAGCAAAGAAAAAAGAAAAAAAAAGAAATTTATTTTGCTGTTGGATACATGTAGCTGAAGCCTCTGTTTCGTAGCTATACTCAGAGGGCTGAGATCTAACAATCACACTCTGAAACCAACACAGTCAGTCCATAGCAAGGCTATTATCTCCAAATAACTAGAAAAAGCTGGAAGTGCAGTTGTGGTTCAATGATAGTGCACTAGCCATGAAAAGCCAAGTTCAAGGCCCCAAATTCAAGCCCAAGAACTAGTCTAAACAAAAGAAAAAGACAATAAACAAAACCTCTGATCAGAAGCAGGAGACATTTAGATAGGCAAGGTAACATGTAACCCTCTTAGACAACCTTTTGAAGGTCAGAAAAATATGATACTTTAAAAACTGTGCAATAGTGGTTCTATACCATAAGACTTTTTTTTCAATTCTTAATATTCTTTAGGGTATTGATGCAGCTCACAGCTTCTCAAACACTACATTGTAAAAAGCCACCAATGAGAGTTTAATCAATATTATTGCTTTTGATTGGGTTTTATGATGCTGAGAGAACATGCTGGCTGAAATGAAAACAGCCACCACACCACCACCACAAAACGAGACCTTTTATTATCAATGTGGCAGGCATACGTGCCTTGGGCACCTACAAGGCATAGCTAATTACTGATACAGTTGCGGAAGAGGAGTGCTGACAGTCGTGATACAAGAGCAAATTCATCTTGTGAGTGACAAGCAAAAAGGAGGTTATTGAGAATCCCCAGCACTTCCTGCACAGGAGGAGATTAAAGAAAGTACCTGCTCACTCCTTTTCCCCTCAGTGAGGAAATATTCCAGCATTGTCTCCCATGGTAGAGCCTGTCATGTATGCTCATCCACTTTAATACAAGTCTCCTTTTTTTTTTTTTACTGTAAAAGACAAATTGCTATAAAAATTCAATTGGCTATTTACCTCTAATGTCCCTACTTAAACTCTTGACATCGGCAAGATGTATCTATCACTGTGTCATTTGACTAAATGACAGGAATTTAAATAGTATTTTAAAAGACACTTCATCTATGGATTAAATGATCAGATTTAACATGTATATGGAATAATCAGTCTCTTAATATTTATTACCAAAATATTTTATTATACCTAAAGTCCAGTAAAATAATTCATAGGCAGGAAATGGGAAGTTGTTGTGCTATGTATAAATCATACACATTTGCTTGTGTGTTTTAATAAAAAATTCTTTATAGCAGAGGAAGTATCTTCTTTTCCCACAAACTTTTCTAATCCCTTCCTCAGCAGCTGATAACCACTGTGTGTGTGTGTGTGTGTGTGTGTGTGTGTTTAGAAACAGCACCTCACTATGTTGTACAGGCTCAATTCTAGCTTAAATTCTCCTGCCTCAATCCCTACTGCTACGACTTCAGGCCTGTAGTCCACACCTATCCTTGTAAACCATAAATTTTTAAGCTCTGTTAGATTCTTCACATGCCCAGTTATTTTACTTAGCACAGTGTTCTCTAGATTCATCTATGCCATTACAAGACTGAAAAGACAACCTGTAGAATGGGAGAAAATAAATAAAAGCCATACATTTGCTAAGGGGTTAATATCCAACATACGTAAGAAAGCCAAGCTACACACACACACACACACACGCACATACAGAGAGAGAGAGAGAGAGAGAGAGAGAGAGAGAGAGAATATCTGTAAACACAACATAAACTGACCAAAAAATGCAAAGGACCATAGACATTTATCAAAAGAACATGTATGAAATGCTAGCCGACACTGAGAGAGTGTTCAACAACATTAATTACCAGGGAAATTAGAAGTATGGTGAATTGAACAAACTCTAAGCTAGCTATTATAGCTAAGATTTAAAAAGAAAGATAAGGAATATAAAAGATGACAAAGATTAGCTGGGTGTGGAGAAAAGAGAAACTCTATGTACTGCTAATGCCAATATGAATCAATAGAGCCATTGGAGATGAGTATGGAAGCACCTCAAAAAATAATAAGATGAATGAAATAAGGCTGAAGATAGAGAGGTCCTACTTAGCAAAGAATGTTCACTACTTTCATGACAAAATACAAATACGCCTTTTCTAGTTTCAAGAAGGAGCTGAATTGGAATCCAGGTTGTAGGGTTGCTGACTTGTGCCTGGGTGAGGTAAGACTTGGGGGCAGGGAGGGGGAACCACGATTGAGGTCCTGGGAGGAGGACAACTGAATTGATATAAGAAAAATAAATAGGATTTGGGAATGCAGCTTAGCAGTAGAGTGCTTGCTTAGCATGCATGAAGCCTTGGGTTCGATTCGTCAGTACCACATACACAGAAAAATACAGAAGTGGTGGTGTGGCTCCAGTAGTAGAGTGCTAGCCCTGAGTTCAAGCTTTGGGAGTGGCAAAAAATAAAAATGAATGAATAAATGAATAGGGTTCACTGGAGAGACAAGGAGGACGGGTTGAGAGACCACCCATTTGGAACAATTATTACATCCTGAGCCCCACCTGGTATTCCTCTGATTTAGCAAAGAAGAACAATTTTAAACACTGACTTTGGAATTTGTACTTACAGCTCTATATCTTCTTCCAGCTGTGGTTCAAACCCTTGTTCCAAACTAAGCAAGGTATTTAAGCAGAGAAAACTATCCACTAGTCACCTAGTGATTATTTGTTGGTCTCTTCTCTTCAAAAACAAACACAGAATATGTACTTCAACTTTAAGATGAGAGATAATATATCTATGTTTTTGTCTAAAAAGAATATTTGAGATAGACTACAAATATATTATATAATATAATATATGCTATAAATAATATAATATTATTATATATTATACATTATATTTTATATTGTATAATTATATATTATACATAATTATAAACATAAATATATTAAATATATATTATTATATATTCATATATATACATATTATATATACATATATATACATTATATATGATATAAATATATGATATATATTTATATCTATATTTATATAGATATATTTATAAATATATAAATAAATAAATAAATTTATATTTATATTTATCTAGATATAAATATGTGATATATATAAATATATGATATGAACAATATGTAATATATAATATTATTATACATTATATATGTTATACATTATATTATATATATTATATAATTATGCACTATACATAATTATATACATAAATATATTAAATGTATTTAAATATATAATTATATGTACATATATACATAATTATATATACATATATACATTATATATACATAATTATATATACATATATATAAATATATATTAAATATATTTAAATATATACATAATTATATATACATATATATAAATATATATTAAATATATTTAAATATATATAATTATGTATAATATATAATTATACACAATAATGTATAATCATGTATAATTATATATAGTATTATATATAATATACATTATTTAATATAATATACATAATATGTTATATATTATGTATATTATATATTATATGTTATATATAATATGTAATAATATAATATATAAGCTATATTATATATTATATTTAAAGGTCATAAAGAAAACTATGTTGAGATGGAATAATAGGAAGAAATGTGAAAAGAGAATATGAGATATGGTTAGTCCAAAGCACAATGAACAAATAGTATTTCAAAAGTCCATACCTAAATGAATGTTGTTCATATGTATTCTAATTTAGTGTTTATAAATTTATAAATTTATCTTCCATTATTGGTTATATATTCATCTCAAACCCAGAGTGCAAGAATGTTATAAATATGTACCATAATGCTATTTTAAGCACATTTTATTTTTAGGCCACTTAGAAACAGGCAGTGTTGTGGGAATCCCTGGGTGGGAACAGATCACTACAAAACTTTCCACTGTGAGATATGTCTGGAGCTCATGCACAAAGCCGCCCAAGTGGTTCTGCAGAAAGATAGATAGATTAAGGAAAAAGAGGGTGTGAAAGAGGACTGAGGGGAAAAAAAGAGAAGAGACAGAGGAAAAAACACACGAATAAACACAAGAACCAAAGAGCAAGTCAGATTAGAAAAATGTGATGGGCTATAATCTATATCTTTAGTTACATTTATTTTTAGTCAGCACCTCATTGTTGAAGCATTACTGTGGAACACATATACACTGTTGAATGATAAAAAAACAAACAGTGAAATGTATATCTGTCATCTCAGACATTTCTTTGTGGTGAGGGCATTTAAAAGCCTATTTTTAGCTGGTTTGAAATATAGATGCATTATAATCAACAATAGCCACCTAACCACCACATTATATGTGAGAAAATCAGTATCTACTACTACTGTCTAACTTTAAGTGTGTTCCCATAAAGAAATGGATTCTTTTCCCATAAACCTTTTCTAACCCTCTTCCCTGTGTGTGTGTGTGTGTGTGTGTGTGTGTGTGTGTGAATGTTTTGAAAACAGTGTCTCACCATGTTAAATAGGTTCAACTCTAGCTTGAAATTCTCCTGATTTAATATCCCTAGCCTGAGATTTTATGCCTGTAGTCCACACCTATCCTGTTCACCTTTCAGCTTCCATAAGCTCAGCTCTGTTAGACTCCAAATATAAATGACATCATACTGTACTGTCCTCATGCTCCCAGTTATTTTACTTAGCACAATGTTCTCCAGACTCATCCATGCGGTTGCAAATATAGAATCTCCTGCATTTTTACATTAAATGATCTTCTGTAACTTTCGGTCAATAGGTCTGCAAAAAAATTTTCTCCTTTCGTTACTATTTGGCTATAATTTCAGAGCTTCGTGGGAAGCCATCTATACAACGTTTTCTTTTCCTACCTTGCTATGAAATATAAAAGTGATATTTTAGAATTTGTCTGTGTAAATATGAATCCATGTAGCAAAGCTTTAATACATGTTTTTGTCCTACATTCTCCTTGACGTTAGCAAGAGGCCTCCGTCTTTCCAGGATTGAACTCTGGGTTAAGCAAAGCATACTGACTGGGAGGTCAGCCTGGAGTAACCTAAAAGAACCACATTCCCAAGATGGGTGCAGTGCTTAGTTTGTCTGTTATAATACCTTCATTTAAGTTATGTGTATCTCAGCCATAGATTCTTACCAATCCAAGGAAGATGATACTTAGTGGAGCAACAATTTTCTCATGTATAAAATGTTGCTTAGCATACAATAGCATTGTGTCCTCTTTGTACCTTACCCTGTACCGTTGTGATCTTTTGCTACCTGCTGCCTTGGTCATCTTCCCTTTGTTTCCCATACTCTGAGTTTCAGTAATTCTCGGTGGGTTGACTCCAGTGGGTTGACTTCTGAAATGTTTACCACTTCTTCTGCCTCTGATCTTCATCTACAATGTTGCTGCAGACCCTGTGAAATAGAGTGAGCTCATGCCCCCACTGCCTCAAGTCAGTTCCCATTCACACCTATCCTGTCTGAATCTGGAATGTCAAGGTGAAAACACAGTATGATCACTGTGAAGCATAGAAGCATACCAGATTCTATCATAGCATACAAATTAACCCCAGGATAGCAAAACGATAATGCAGACGTGGCAGAAGAGACATTTTACAATCATTTTATTTTTTATTTTTGTGTAAGAAACAGCTATTGGGTAGTAATTGATCAGCAAGAACATTTTGAGCACATGTGACATGTGGCAAGGGCTCCAAATACAGGGAAACAATCCAAGTAGTTGGGGCTGAACAAATAAGATGTAAATTAAAGAATCTGGACAGAACTAACCACCACAAACCAACATTTTTAAGCAAACAGAGGCAAAGTGTTCAGAGGTGTGTTTTTACAACCCAAGGATGGTTTCAGATTCTGGGAAAGGAATAAAGGATTCTTC
Organism: Dipodomys ordii; assembly: GCF_000151885.1. Classification (NCBI taxonomy): domain Eukaryota; kingdom Metazoa; phylum Chordata; class Mammalia; order Rodentia; family Heteromyidae; genus Dipodomys; species Dipodomys ordii. Next base: position 3,011,442 of record NW_012267281.1, read on the forward strand.
TCTAGAATGTTCAGTTTGGGCTGACAACTTCATTTCAGGTCTTTCTTTCTGAACTGGGAGAGAATAAATCTCTCTTTTTAAAGCCACTCAGTTCGTAATATTCTCTAACAGGGGTCCTAAGAATTAACACACACAGTACGAAGAAGGGAGAAAGTAGAAGTAGATTCTTCATCAGAAATTCAGATGATATGATACAAAGGGAAAATAGATGCTAAATATAATGCTTCTCTCCCCAAAATTCTGTACCACGCAATTAGAATAAGGATATTTTTAGATACTCAATGACATAAATTTAAACCCTATTTGCCATTTCTTAGCAATTTGCTGAAGGGTATACTTGAGACATTGATGAATTAAACTATAGAATGGATCACATGATGTATAGAAAATGATATGCCGTTTTCAGGAAGTAAATATGGGAAAGTTTAAGGAGGACAGCTGTGTGGAGATTGGAAAGAAACCAGTTTAGATTGTCTCCATTCTGATGAAGACCCTCAGAATGAAAGTCTCATAGAGAAAAATTGAATTTTTGCATGCCTAAAATGTATAAGATGTGCTGAACTCAGATATTTGGCTAGTAATAAGAATATTGCCGGGGCTGGGAAGGTGGCTCAGTGGTAGAGCGCTTGCCTTGCATGCATGAGGCCCTGGGTTCGATTCCTCAGCATCACATAAGCAAAAAGAAAAAAAAGCTAGAGGCAGCGCTGTGGCCCAAGTGGTAGAGCGCTAGCCTTAAGCTGAAGAGCTGAGAGATAGCGCCCAGGCCCAGAGTTCAGGCTCCACGACCAAACCCCCCCTCAAAAAAAAAAAAAGAATATTGCCAGTGATATGCAGAACCCAATCACAATTCTTTAAAAATTGGATGGGCTCCTCACATACAGAATAAGAAATTAGAAAAGTTTACATATTTTTATAAATATAGGAAATATCTATCATATTTATGTGCATATACCATATATGCATGTATAGGGCTACAATTAAAGTACAGGAGAGAGCACAACATTACTTATGTAAGTAGGCAATAAAGTTATTTTTTAGCTGGAAAATTAAGGGTCACAGTAGTTAACACTGTTACATGCCATTTATTATTAAACCTAATAACAATAGTTGTGTGTGTGTGTGTGTGTGTGTGTGTGTGTGCACGCGCGCACGCTCACGCCTATGTATCTGGTCAAAGATTCCCAATATTAATTATCTAGAATCAAGATAAAGAAATATTAGAAATAAATAAATCTATATTTCTCTGTTTTTGGCATTTAAAAATAGCAATATCCTATACTTGTGGTTTTCAGCATGGCTTATACTAAGGAGATCTAAGTCCAAGTAGATTTTTGGGGTATTTTTATTTTCTTTAAGTAGTTGTACAAAAGAGTTGCCATTCACCAAAGCAGTTGATGAGTACAGTACATCTTGATCCAGCATCGCCCCTTTTAACATTCTCACCCTTCTCTCCTAACCCACCCCTTCCTTTAGTTCTCTTAACCTTAGGTTATAAATTGGATTTTTCCCATTTAATAAAGCAGCTTATGTATACAGTACATCTTGATCAGTGTCACCACTTCAACTTCCAAGTATTTTTAAAAATGAGTAAGACTTCACTTTCAAGTTTCTGCATACTACTTGATGTTTGAGATACTTTATGTGATACTTGATTTGCATCATGGAAAGCCACTGTTCTGATTTTTGTGTATTCTTATATTAACATGATAGTTTCACTCACAGATCTCCAAGATCTTTCTGATATCATTGAACAACATCTGGATACTTGGTGATTCAAGGAATAATAAATAAATGTATATATATATACATATATATGTATATATATTTCCATATATATATATATATATATATATAATGTCAAGATTAAAAGAAACCAAAGTCCACCACTGATGGATTGGAGAAAGGGAGGCGAGGAGTAAGTAAAGATAAAGGGAATATAGTCGGTCTTGCTTTGTGGTACATGCCTGTTATCCTTGCTACATTGGAGGCAGAGGCCCAAGAGTTCACATGTACCTGCAAACTCCTGGGCAGAGAGGGTGATCAAGTGCCAGCCAAGGGTCCTGTATCATAGCAAAACACAGATGAACACATTCATCTAAGGCAATAAAAGTACAACTGATGCCCAATGAGAAAGAACAGCCAGGAAGGACAGAGCTAAGAATAGCTTTCCTTATATGTTTGTTTGGAAATATGATCAGTCTTCCTCTATCACCTTGAAAATGAGAACATGTAGAATCTTCTTGTCAAAAGAATTGCCATTTTAAACCAAGAATAAAATGAAGGATCAATATAAACTTCTATACTTCACTGAAGCAGAACTTTCAGAAAAATTAAATAGCATCTAGAAAAGTAAGTTTAAAAAAGGAAGAAATTAAGATTTAATATTTGTGCAACTAAAATTTTGATTTAGACTACATTATGATTTGTATAAATCTGAATTAAAGTTTAAACAAATGATTTTTTCCTGTATGTTCACAGCATTTGTAAGATTAAAAAGATCAGATAAAGGCAGAAAGTCTCAATTTCACATTTTTCTCTTGTTTGTTATTAATATGTAGTTGAGAAGGTGAACAAGAGAATTAATCCAAGTTTAAGACATATGCACAATGAAACAGAAAACTAAGTCTTTTTATGCACTAGAAGTTTAGCCTTTAAAAGTAGTTGAAGTAAAACTAAAAGATATGAATTCAATTTCAGAATTTACACTGTTAAGCTTGCTATGGAGGGAAACAGTCTGGGATTTTTGGAAAAACTTCAACTAGGTTACAATGTGACACATAATATATTTTAATAAACACACTTAGTAAATCTACACTGTATATCAACCTAGATTGATAATCCAAGTCATATCTTAAATCTAATGCTTATTTCACTCATTTTAATAGTCATTTTAAATAGTCTTAGTGAAATAAATTCAGCCCTCATAAAAAAAAGTACAAAAGGGAAATCGAACTAAAATTGTTCATAATGTGACAGAGAGGCTCAGTGTGTTCTATGTGATGCAATAAGTTACCCTAAAATGAAAGCTTAATTTACATTGAAAATACCTCTGCAGCATAAATGAACATAATGATTGCTTTATGCACTATGGTAACACAACTGAAAAAAACTTTTACAATGAAAGTCATTTACTGAAGTGCTATCTACTGCCTATGCTTACCAGTCAAAGTCCCTAACTTGTTCATTTGAGAATGAGTCTGAGAAGAAAGAGTGGCTAAACTTGGGGAGGGATATCACCCTGATTCTTCTTCTGCTAGGCTGAGAACTATGGACTTGACTGGCTCAAATCTCAGCTACGAAAGTGCTGTGTGCTTACAGCGGCATAATAATGCTGAGACATACAAATCTGTCATAAAACTCTTTCTTACACAGGATCCTCAATTAGATGATGGAATTAAACGTTAGAATACTGTTAAGTTTTTGAAAACAAGAATAGACAGATGTCCCCACCAGATCTTACAGCCCTATTAATCTGAAATACAAACTGTGTCATCCACACAAACTCACCATGTGTGGTTTTGTTTGTACATGTATGCTAGTACTGGGGCTTGAACTCAGGTCCTGGAGCTCTACTGTAGCTTTATCACTCAAGGCTGGTAATCTACCACTTGAGTTACATCTCCACTTCCCATGTGTTTGCAATTTATTAAACTCCTAATTACAGTAGTAAAGCTTATTACCACACACAAAGTAGATCGCAAAGCTGTGTTTGATAGGGAAAAAAATATATCCATGACAGGCACCTATTGCTCTCACTATATGAAAAGCTTCTTGCAGCTTGAGTCCATGTCTTTCCCGGGCTTCTTGGCCCTCAACGCTGTCAGGTTCAGAGCAACCTCCAGTCACCAGAGTAACTAAGACGGCCATTTAGTCAAAGACCATTTGTTGTTGCTGTTGTGATTGTTCCTGTGTTCTAAATCCCTGAATTCTCCCACTTTCCATTCCCACAACCATAAAGCTGCTAACACTCTTTTAATTTGGATTTGTTTAAAGAGAAAGAAAAAAAAATGAGGGGGTGAAGAGTTCATGCCGTCATTTTTTATATGCCACCACGAAAGCACCACTGGGGCTCGTCTCTGGGCTCCTGCGGGAGGAGGAAGGCTTCTGAGGCTCCTGACAGAGCTGTCATTGTTTACCATTAGCGCTGTCATATTTGCGGGGGCCCTGTCAGCCCCTGCAGCAGCTCGGGCTGGCACTCCTCCTGGCTCTGACTTGCAGAAGCAAAGCCTTCCCGCTTCTTCATCCCAGGGTAATTCCTGGGGAAAGTGTGCTCTCTAGTGTTAAGAGCAGCTCCGCACTGACCAGGCAAGGAGGAGGAGGAGGGGGCCTCCAGGCCCCAGGCATCTTCCTCTACCTCTTTCCAAGGATGAATGGCAGGTTGTGCAGCCAGGGAAAGCGAGTAGCGAAAGCTGCCGGTACCATCCTCATCCACTTCGTGGCCTCTGGTGGTGACACCTCGGTGTCATTAGCCTCTGCTTTCCAGATGCTCTCTAATGGTGAAAATAGTCATTCCATGTCTGACCAAACGACGAAAATCCCAGTCTCTCTCCTTCCTTTGTAAAAATTGCTTTGCAATTGTGTCCATAGCAGGCCGTAAAGTGTTCATTCTCCTGATTCGCTTTCATGCCAAATTAAAAGTTTTATTGTTTCATGGAAACCTGGTAGTAAAATAATTTATTTTACTTATGTAAAAAGTGAAAGCGATAATAACTAGTAAATGTGTTAGCCATCAAAATTTTAAAAAATATTTTTTCTAATTAATAGCTATTTAAAATAGTTATGGAGAAATTTATTTTGCTGGAGTAAGTGTAGAAAATATCTCCTAATAGTAAAGTTTTCATTTCATTTTTCTTTACAAAAAGAATCTACCTCATGTTTTGAACTCTGGATTTTTTTTAAACTAAGTGTATTGTGGTTGTTTGTTATGGAGTATAACCACACAGATGAATTTTACTCACAGAGAGCTGTGAATCTGGAGTTGCAGGTAAATATTTCTGAAATTTGCTTCAAGGCTTCAATATTATACTCCTATGTTAGCATTTCATACACAAAGCTCAAAGAGTTCTTAGTAAAAATGATAGGGCCATTTGAAAAACACTTGTGATCCATTGATAAGAACTTAAAATACAGTGTAGCTCAGCTCAAGTCTATAATGCCTGCATTCCTGGTGATATGTCCAAGCCCAAGAAGTAGATTCATAGTCCATGCCAACCTACACACAAGGCTATTTCCTACCTCAAAAGCAGCCAACACAAAAAAGCAAAGAGGGTTGGCTCAATTAATACAGTGCCTGCCTAACCAGGCTCTGAACTCAGTCCTCAGTAACATACACCCACCCACCCACCCACCCACACACACACACACACACACACACACACACACACACACACACACGAAAAAGAAAGAAAAAAAAAGAGGAAGGAAAAAAACAAAGAAAGGAAAAGACAATGTCATAAAAAACTATTTTATAGAATTCCTTATCAACTTTTTTTTTCAGGATGTCCACAATATGTTAGCTTAAGGATATAAAAGCAACATCCAGAACTTCATGCTCACTCAGGTTGCTTGCTTAGCTAACACTCTAAGATTTGAGTCATGTCTCCAGCCCAGCTTTTTGCTAGTGATTTAGGGATGAGTCTGTTTGATTTTCTGCCTGGGCTGAGACCCATCTTAGAGGTTCCAGATATCAGTTTCTTAGATATTAACATTACAGGTGTGAGCCACAAACACCTATCCTACATCAGAAGTTACTGAGTCAAATAAATGTTTTCATTCAGACCTCTTAGTTCTAGCAACTTATGTTTTAGAGGTTCAAGTTCGAAAGAAACTTAGAGAAAATAATCAATATCAAAGCTTGGTTTATTCCAAAGGAGGCCAAACACATTACTAGCCTATAATATCTGGCCCTATCCCTAACCTCCAAATTGTTGCTTTAGTGAATTGATAATGGACAGTGAAGAAAGAATCCTCTTTTGTTTAAACATGTGACTCTTTTGAGATCACATACATTGATCTTTTTGTTTAATCAATGCACATAAGTTTCAGGTAAACAAGTTAAATAGATTCTAGAGAGTTCTCTAGAATCTCTTACTGCCCAGAATTGCATTATGCACTTATAAAAATTATTTATACTAAATTAAAACTTAAAATTCTGGATAAATACATTAAGTAGTTTAGGAAGCTAATAATTACAGAAACTAGGCCAATAGATTAGTAAATTAGCCATTATTAGTGGACATGATCACTTCTCCAGTACCCATCTAAGTGTGATCTATTTCACACTGAATTGACACAATAGAAAAGAAGAGAGAATGTGGACCTCTGTAACTATATAGATGCTAGAAAAGTGAGAAAAAGAAGAGTCCCAGTTTACAGCCACAGTACCTCCTCCCCCAATTTCACCCATAAGTGTCTCTACTACTCTCACCAGAGAAGCCAAGAAGGAACAATACAAAGAAGCTAACATGATTGCTCTATATCAACTCTCTATGCATGATAGGAAAAAACATACACCTCCCATTACCCCTTCCCAATAATAAGTACACTATATGGACATACGTACATATACGCATACATTCATGCAGTACATCCATCCATACACAAACGTGCACATACGTACGTACACACATACATTCATGCAGTACATCCATCCATACACAAAAGTCCTCAAGCTTGGGCCTTCTTAGCGCCACTGCACCTTTTGTTAAATTGTGGTCAGAGATTTTCACACATATACTGATTTGTAAAAAGTCATGTATGAATTTAGAAGTCATATATTGATTTTAAAAAATCCATAGATACTCCGGGAATCTATGTCAAACCTGTAGCAAATAGAACTAGAGAGGACTTTAACTTGTGAAGTATCATTTGCCAGAGCGTATGAATCACTTGAGAATCAGAGAACTGTTTTGAAGATGACAGCCAAATTAAATTCTAGGAAAACTTCAATGGCTTAATTTTGGAGTTTGGTTGAATTTACTTTCTTGTTTTCTGCTTCCATGTTCACCTTTGTAAAATGTACTATTTGGGAATGAGAATTTGCTTTACCAAACTTGAAATTAATATTTTCATTTGAATTGAGCATCTACAATCTCTTATCATAATACCACTTGAGGTCCTTTATATTTCTGTCCACTGTTTTTCATGATTAAAATTTAACTAGCATTTAAATTTAGCTATAAATATTAAATATCATTATAATCTGCATAATAATAATCAAATTAAATCTATCTTTCTATAACACATTCCCATGCTATCATCGAAGATTTCTGTTAACATTAAGACTGAAACTGCTTAAATACTTCCTTTAGGGAGGGTAAGGTAGCTCTGAGAATGAGCCTTGGTCCGCGCCTTCTCACATAGATCAATTGGCCCCAACTGGGAGGAAGAGACAGTGTGCAGATTATAAACAAGGCTGAACATGTCATTTTCCAGATTTGAGATGGTTCAAAATTGAGAGGAATAAGTTATATATCACTTGATGGCAACATTGAGACTCAGCTTATCTGAAAAGCCTGAAATGCTGGATGAAGACCGAGAATAGGGAATTTAATAAGGATGACATGCAAGTGTGTTTTGTTGTTGTTGTTGTTGGGGTTTTTTTGGACTTAAAATGAGAAAAAGGAATGAAAAATAATGAACAATACAGACAGTTGTGTAAGATTATAAGATCTGATCTGGCTATAGCTGAATAATCACCAACAGTGCCAAATGCTGCTGAAAAGGAAAGCATATGTTGCATTAATGAAAGTCAGGGCTACAGAACTCTGAAAAGCATAGCTTCTTCTTGGAATTGAAATATAAAAGTCCGAAATACTGAGCTGGATACAGGAATGGATAGTGCATTCATGCAGCTAATACTGTATCAGGAAAACAACTACAGCATGAGATTGGTAACCTATGTTTAAAGAAATGATACTGACTAATTTTCAATATTTAAAGGATTCTTTGGGAATAAAAACCCCTGTTTTGATATTTCCCAAAATGGGACTAAAATAAATAATCGAATAGAAAGTACAATTTGCTATTATAGATAAGTTACATGTCACAGAAAGATTATGTTCCATATCAAGCTAAGAAACAAATGAAATATACTTCCTAAGGAGGTAATGATTTGCCATTAAAAGGAAACATTCAAGTTTCAGGTTCATTAACATTTCAAATTGCATTGATCGTGTCGATAGGCCATTCTTGTATCTTTCTTATTTCATCCAAGATGCGATTCACTTTCATCTCATTTGGTTTTCACTGAAAATCAGTGTTCTAAAATTCCATGTCGATTCTCATTTCTTGAAGATTCGGAGGCAGGCTACATACTGAGAAAATAAGTAGCTGCAGTAAATGACTTTTAGGGATTAGAAATGTTATAATAGCTATGATCAATTAGTTAGAAATCTAATAATTTTACAATGAAAAGCTCAGTCAAGGAAAGATTTCCCCCACACTCATGCCTCAGTGAGAATCGTATACATCATATGGAAGTTTGTATATTCCTGTCCTGCCTAAAGTGAAACTTTGGAAATCATTAAAATTTTTGGTCGGAGTTGTTTTAATTTCTTCAGCAATGCCGTCTGTCTTTAAAATTTGTCCTGTGATGTCCAGGATGCATGTTCTGTTATTATGAAAGTTCTTGGGGAGTATTTCATGGAGAGGCTAAATTCTCTCCAACTTTGGTGAAGAAATCATACTGTCAGCAGTAAGTATGTAAAGGTGAAAGCCACCAAGACAAAGAAGACACTTATACACCTAGTTTAAAATCCTTTAAGAAATTTACTATTCATAGTCAACTATGCATAATGGATTAGATGATTGCTACAGTGATCCTAATTGGTTGTTAGGATGGCTTAAATCATTGATGTGTGTGCTAAGTTTGTTGTACATTTGGAAATCCTCAAACCGCCTAAGGTGAAAGGGCTGGGAAGTACATAATTTATGAATGAATTACCATGGCATCCAGATACACCTCAGTGGGCTCCAGGCTATTTGGGTGCTCTCACACAAAGTATACCTTATTAAAATGTATCAACTTTCTCTTCCCAAGTGTCTGGGTTTGTCTTTCCACATAAGATATTTGAAATGAGATAACAATAATAAAACAATTGTAGGAAAATGGGTCACATAAAGGAATACGCAGTAACAGTCTGCCTAATTCGAAGGTCAAATAATGTCTCTTAATTTTTCATATGGTGAAAATAAGCATTTTCTGTAAGTAATTAATATATATTGACATCCTTGCTAAAACAAAAATAAAGGTAAGCAATATCATTAACTTTTTCTCCTTTTAACTATCTTCCAAGTTGGTAGAAACCTGGAAATGGTTTAGCTATCAGGCAATGGTGAAGGCAAAATGTCTGGGGAGACCATGAAGAGCCACAGAGAGCAGGTCAGTGTCAGAGGTCACGACTCTGGGAGTTCATCACTGTCTTCTTACTTATTGACGTATTGTGAGGCACGAGGACATTCCTGACATTAAACCAGGACACTGGAAGATTTCATCTTTTTTCACACCTGAAAAACTCAAAACTAGACAATTTCATTATTTGTTCAGACATGCATATATGGGTAATTTGAGCATTGGGAAGAGCAATTTTGTTTATAATTGCTCTCAGGAAAAAGATTGAGAAATAAATATACTTAAAACACATAAAATAAAATGACAGTACTTTTCAGAAATAATAGTAAAAATATCTTCTTATGGAGAACATTTCATTTGTCACCCAAAAGCAAAATTTCAAGAATTAAGTATTTTTAACCACTAATATTTTTGGCAAATTGCCTAATCAGTTTTATCTCCCTTTACCCTAAGTGTTGAGAATTTTCTCTTTTGTGAGGGAATATAAATGATGACTTTTCCATGAATCTATTAATAAATTTGAAGCTTATTATCCACACATGTGAATTATAATGAAAATGCATTATAAGTTTGAGTAAAGGCAAATAGACACCATATGTACTACTGTAATGCACAAACACTACAGGCAACCTACAGGTCTTCCTGTGGTACAACTGGTAGAGGATCTGATCTGTCTTTGCACAACCCTTTTTTACTCTACCTTTAAGCATATAATACAAGGCAGTGTTTTCCAAATAATATTTTTCATATTTTTCATTTTTGGTGGCCCTGGAGTTTGAATTCGGGATCATTTTTCTCTGGAATTTGAATTCAGGAACTCTTTGCTAAGCATTTTAGATTTCTAAGTGGTATAAATACCACTTTAAAGAGCAAATAATTTGAGATGTGTATCAAGATACATAAGGAAAAGTCATTTGCGGATGGCTGGAAAGTCTGAGCTTGCTCTCCTAACGTTTTCCTGAGTGGCTTTGTCTCACCCTCACTGTGTGGTCTCTTAAAGCATATGACCAAGACAGCCAACCATCCTGAGAAAGAAGGGCCAGGTGCTGAAAAAATATGGGGTTTGAGGACTTGCAGAGATCACTGCATTTGTCTATGCACTAAACTTCAGATAATAGAAGTGTTGGCATGTTTCAGCTAATTTGAGTTGGTTGGTACACATCCATCCCTAGTGTATCCCTGAAACAAAGATAAAGTGTTCATATAGAAAGAGATTGTCTTGCTGGGCACTGGTGGCTCACTCCTGTAATCTTAGCTACTCAGGAGGCTGAGATCTGAGGATAGTGGTTCAAAGCCAGCCCAGGCAGGAAAGTCTGTGAGACTCTTACCTCCAATTAAACACCAGAAAACCAGAAGTGGCCCTGTGGTTCTAAGTGATAGAGAGCTCCCCTTGAGCTGAAGAGCTCAAGAACAGCTCCCAGGCCCAGAGTTGAAGCCCTATGACTGACAAAAAGAAAAAAAAAAGAAAAACAAAAGGAAAGGAAGAAAGGAAGGAAGGAAAAAAGGAAGGAAGGAAAGAAGGAAGGAAGGAAGGAAGGAAGGAAGGAAGGAAGGAAGGAAGGAAGGAAGGAAGGAAGGAAGGAAGACATAGATTGTCTTAGCATAGACTGTCATAAAATTTAAACTGCTGACCAATTTAAATTTATTTCCTCACAATTTGGGAGGTGAGAAGCCACAGGACAGAGTGCTAACGTCCTTGCTTTCTGGTAAAGGCTCCATTTCTGGCTAGGAGGAAGTACCTCCTGATTTGCAGGAAGTGCCTCCTGCTCTTCAGGAAGCTGCTGTGTGGCCAAAGACCAATTTGTTTACCTGGATAATAAGCAAGCCTCCTGAAATCTCTTCTGAAAAAGAAAATGAATCTCATCATGAAGGTCCACTTTCAAACTATCCTCTAATTCCCATCACCTCCTGAAAGGTCTCATCTCCAAATGCTATTGCATCAGGGGTTAGAGCTTCAACATTTGCCTTTGGAGCAAAACATTTTGATAAGAACGAACACATTATTTATTATAGACTGATTCTAAAGCCAAAAGTCAAATTCCTCATGACACATGGCCTAAGAAAATCCTTCTGACACTTTTCCATGTTCTCTAATTTGTTCATTTTATTCACAATTAACCACACGATTTATCGGCAGGAGTTCACTGAGCACCCAATTGAGATTAAGGATTCCTGTTTAGCATGCCTCATAATTTCTAAAGCTGACTCTTTTTTTATTATGTTTATGAGACCTGAAACTAAATTAGCACGTTAGTCTTGTTCCTCTTCCTTTTCTTTCTGAAAAGCAACATATACTGTCTGTGTTCTCTGGTAGTATAGAGAGGTAAGGTTGTATATAGATACAACGTCAAGTGTCTGTGGACATCGGTAGTTTCCGAAGCCTTCAGGCTTTGAATCGGCGGGGGGTGGGGGGCAAGCGCTAATTGTGACCCCAGTGTGTGCTAATTGCCTCTGCGGGCATTTCATGTGTATAATCTGTTTCTATCTAATTGATCAATTTTTATTGACTCTCTACTATTGGCATTACTGTTTAAAAAGTATGCATTCCAATGTTATATTTTAAGGATCACTGTAAAATATTATATGCACGTTTACTTCTATAAACTCCTTGTGATTATGAGCCTACCTAAAGTGAGCATGCACTGTCTACTCGCTGTCTACAGTATTACATCATCTTTTTCTAACACCATTCATCCGATGTAAATATTTTGTCCATAACTATTGAATATTGCACCCGCCTACAGTACATATTTCAGAAGTTGTGTAAGTTGGCATAGAATAGTCTCAGTACCTTGCTTGTTGCATACTGTGTGACTTCATGCTGTGCCATTAACTTAAGTGAATGACTACATTGAATTACACCAGCATATGAATTTTCCTCATCCTTCCTCTTTCTGAGTAAATAATGCTGTTTGCTTATGTGGCTGGGTGGGAGTATGAACAAGGAAAAATAAAAATGTGAAAAATAGCTATAATCAATATAAATGCTTTATATATATACATATATATGTATATATATATTAAAAGGAGTATGTGATATTCTATATGAAGCAGTGGGTTAGAGCCAAAGCTGTGTCTGGTTCTTCAGAATGAAGTGATTTACCTCATCTCAGGGATTTTGATATCTTTATCCAGCAGAAATTGATGGGATCCCTCAACAATCCCTTCTGGATTCAGAAAAGAACGAAACACCATTTTGTTTCTGCACTCTGTCAGGAACGATGGATGTGCCATGATTGAAGTGGTTCTAACCACTTGCACTGAGCTCTGCACACAAGTACCCCGGGCCTCACAAAGCTTGCTCTTCAGGACTTTTCTCACCGTTGTGACTGCTTCCACATGTCCTCCGATGCACATTCAGTGGAAGAATGTGGAAAGCATGTGCATTTTTATCCCTGAGAGAGTCCACTCACTCATTCTGCATTAAGACCTGAGAACTACCTATTTTCTGGCTTAAGAACTATCTCCCAAATCATTACTTTGGTGAAACCCTTTATCTGGGCTCCTCTGCTACTGTTGAATCAAAGAAGGCTTCCTTGTGCATCTGTTTCTGCCTATACCCGCATGGACCGCACTGTCTTCACTACCCTGTCCTTACCTGAAACCATGTATCGTGCTATTTGTTGGTTTATCATCGATGTTGTTTGTATCCTTGTTAACATTATTACCATGAAATCAGTGTCAATTTTTTCTTCTTGAGCATCTCTTTGGTGTTAGTTACCAGACTAGCACTGCATATTTAGCCAACACTCATGTTATGCATTAGTTAAATAAACAAATGAATTAATAAATGTGAAGTTCCAAACTTATAAAAAAAGTTATAACAATAACAAAGGTTTCACTGTCAGTACAGAAACTATGTGCATTGAGCAGAGGGTAGAAAATAAGCTCCCTAAAGCATATATCTATTGTTTATTTTAGCTTATTAAATATATAGGATTTAAGAAACTAGAAAGTGGAAATGGTGCCATAATTTATTTCTCCTGAAGGATTGGAGCCCAAGAGTGGCCATCCTTGTTTATTTCATGACACTGTCTCCAGACTTCGTTCTTCACTCTGAGAACTAATTGGAAGTTCACAAATTTTTAAAGTTTCAATAAGTTTTAAAGATGGATTTGAGGTTTCCTTCTTTATAATCCACCCAGCTTTATATCCTATGTTAAACCAGAACTTAACTTATCTGAAAAACTACCCTATGTATATTGAGGAGAAAAACAAGTTTGGCTAAGTTTGACTGCTTGCCATAAAATTGTGTAGACATAAGGAAATTCAGGCAAGCACACATTTCAACTCAATACACAGGAGTTCATTAAAACCCTCCCTTGGAGAATGCAGTCAAGAATTCTATGTATATCTAAAAAAATAAGAAAAGTGAGTGAAAGGGTAGGTTGGAAAGGGGAGATGACAATTTTGAAAGGGTGATATTGATTAAGATGTATTGCATTCATAAATTGCTTTATTTAATGGCAATTTGATTCCTTTATACAACTGCTTATAGATAATAAAGTAAGAATAGAAAACAATAATAAAATTAAATCCTCTCCTGGTGTGTACAGTAGACTTCTTAAATGTAAAAGTATCAAATTTTATAAAAGGTACTATTTCTAGAAAAGTTTAAGTTTTTTAGATAGATATAAATGCTTTTTCTATCTAGAGCATTAAATAATTGAATGCAATTACTTATAAAACCAGAAAAATAAAAGAATAATAAAAAATTCTGAAGCAATATTAATAAGATTTACAATGAACATTTACAAACAAGAGAAGAAATTGGGCAAGTTCTCATAAGTGGTTGAGTGTCCACCTAACAAGTATTAGGTTGTGAGTTCAAACCCCAGCACAACCCTAATGGAAAAAAAACTTACTGAAATATCATTATTATCACCTTAACTTCAATCTTATCAATGAGGATCTTAGGAGCATTAGGTTATGAAGTTATGTAAAACCAGGGAATCTGGGTCACAGACAACCTTATCCACTGTGCTACACTGCCTCTCTGAGCTATCTACTTTTGTTTTTCTGTATCATTTTGTTTCCTTACCATGCATGTCAGCAATTGTAACTTATTCACTTACCTCAGAGAAATGAAAATATATAATTTATCATTTGAAACTTCAATACATAAACTTGGTCAGCAATAGTCAAAAACAAGAAAGAAAATCCAAAAAAGAAAATAAAATTTCTCTCCATAGGTGAAGGTTTAAAGGAACTAAGCCACATCATGCCATGGAGTAGAACAATGGAGACATGGAACTGTAGATAAACAGAGCAGAGACAATGACTGGGAAAGATATTATTCTGAGAGTGAAATTCAAGCCTTGAAAGATGTGAATTAGATATTCAATTTACATAAGATAGGCATTCCTATAAAGAAGCCATGTTTCACTGTCAATTGAGGAAGGGTGTGAAGGTCATAAAACACCCTGAGGAGGAGCTAAGGTTCTCCACATGCATTAGCACTGAACAAAGGGCTAGAAGGATGGGTCATCTCTCTCTCTCTCTCTCTCTCTCTCTCTGTATCTCTTACACATACACCTACACACAAAACGAACATACACACATACACACATACACACTAGACGTGAATTGCATATCTAACTAGCAATATTTGAATGTAGTCTACCTACCATGCAAATGGAAATTTCCTGTAGCTACATAAACCAGTTCTGTTAGAGGAAACTAGAAGGAGAATACCCTGGACATTTGCAACTTTCTGTGAATCTCTAAGCATTCAATAGTTTAAAAAAGTAAGAAAAATGTCTAGGTCTTGCTTAGCTTTGTTTTCAAGTTCAATGTTGTATGGAGACATTACCCTCTTTAGGTCCTTGCTAATTTGTTTCAATAAAGTGTAGCAATATTTTCCTTCACAGACACATTGGATATTTGAAAAGCAAATACTACATGTGAACATACTTTATGTCTCTGAGGAAGAAACTAACAAATAAGGAGGAAGAATAGCCTCGTGGTTACCATTGGCATTGTTCTGCTTCACAAAGACAAGTGGTAATCTTACGAAAACCATAATGTTATACACATTCAAGGTGAAAAAGTCAACAGAATTATATAAATTTATATGGTAAAACCCATTTCAGAAACAATAAAACACTCTGTTCTGGCTCATAATAGAATTCCCTTTAGAGCTGTGGTATTTTTAATTATTGACTCCCAAATAGTACTTCTTGACATACTGAACATAATGCTTTGAAGTGGAATGAAGCCATACTCCTTTATAAAATTGCCCGTTAATTCCACATGTATCTCATAATCATGCATTTGCCATACTTTTTTCCCCTGCTACATTTTCTGTATTGTCCATGACAATGTATTTACCACCAGCAAGGCAAAATTTTTAGGTGATAATTTTCACCCTGGAGACTTCAAAGGAATATTTTATAGTAATGTGCTTCTGTCCATGACATGAAAGTTAGTTTAGTCCCAGTGGTTTTCAGTTGAAGAAAAATAATACATTAAATTATAAGCTCAAAATTTCTATCTTGAGGGCATTTACCAAACAGCAGGATATAGTCAGGATTTATATTAATATTTAACATGTGTTGATATAATATGCATTAGAGCAAGTCTGATTTAAAACATACTTATGAGTTTTCCAAAGCATTCAACTATACATTATCTGCACTGTGTAATGTTCAATAATAATGTTCCTATGAAGGAAATCATGAACTAGTGCAGAAGGATAGAACTAGAGCAGCAAGATGTTCTTATATTTTGGTATATGTAGTATGATTCTTTTTGTTCTGGCTTGTAAGTGAGAATTGTTGGAGTATAAATGAGGTAGAAATTTTATTCATGGTAAAACAGTACCCGTGACTGAAAGTTCATGGTGAACTGGACAATTTTGAGATTTAAAACTGTATAAGGTAACTTAGAACCCGCCATCATCCTGGGTCTCAGAAAAAATGTCATATTCTTGGAATTCTTAATGTAGACGTATCAGATGGAACACATGCAAAAGAGGCTGGGAAGGTGGCTCAGTGGTAGAGCACTTGCCTTGCATGCCTGAGGCCCTGGGTTCGATTCCTTAGCATCACATAAGCAAAAAGAAAAAAGCCAGAAGTGGTGCTGTAGCTCAAGTGGTAGAGTGCTAGCCTTGAGCTGAAGAGCTGAGGGACAGTGCTCAGGCCCAGAGTTCAGGCCACACGACCAGACCCTCCCCCCAAAAAAAAAACTATGGTGGCAAACTTTTATTCATACAATACATCATTAATAGAATTTAATTTATCTTTTAGTTTGAACTTGTACAAAACAAATTAAATTTTTCTCATTTTAAGTATCTATATAGACATGTGCTTTAGTTTTATGTATATATACATACATAAATACATACATACACAAATGTACAGAGAGAGGGAGGTTTTCCAACGGTGTATTTCCTCATATTTCAATAATTAAAAATATATGTATATTATTATAGTTATCAATTAGATATATGTCTTAGCATGTACTTCCCAGAAAGGACATCTTGAAACAAATATTTTTGTGTAGACAGTTAATTTGAGATTTGATTCTGGCACAACATTTAGGAATGAGTTAGGAGACCTGACAACTGAGAATAATGACTGAGATGGTGATAAGTTTTACTCTGCCTGGATGTTGGTGGCTCACACCTGCAATCCTAGGTACTGAGGTGGATGTGATCTAGGAAACTGCAGTTCAAAAACAGCTTAAGAGAGACTCCATCTCCAATTAACTAGAAAAAAAACAGAGCTAGAGATACGGTTCAAGTTGGAGAGTGACAGTTGAGTAAGGCCCTGAGTTCAAACCCTGGCACAAGCGAAAAATAAAGAAAATGCATCCTGTCCCACTGATATCATTGTACTTGCTCACTTCTTACAGAAGGGTCTTTGGGACCAAGAATTCATGGCTTCAGATAAATGACCAAAAATAGTGTGATCACCAAGATTCCCAAATTCTCACAATTGTGCGAAGTATTGTCAAATAACCCAATGTCCAGTGGTTAATGAAAAATAAGCCTGCTTCCAAGAATGACTTCCTGGAGGAATAATGCACCCCAATAAAAGCATGCTGTCCCTGGACTCCCAGTATAGCCAGCCATTCTTAGATCAATCGGTACCTCCCTCCTGGTTGGCATGAATAAATCTGTTCCTGCTTTAGTGTACTCTGTGTTGTTTCTGGAATTCTTTCTCTGATTATACCAAGTAGCTTCTCACCCTGACACAGTAGCTCAGACTCAAAGATAATAATTATTATTATAAAAATCAGGGGCTGGGAAGGTGGCTCAGTGGTAGAGCGCTTGCCTTGCATGCCTGAGGCCCTGGATTCGATTCCTCATCACCACATAAGCAAAAAGAAAAAAAAATCATTTTAAGTGAAGCAAGCCAGACCCAAAGAGACATATGTTCTGTGGTTTGTAATAACTAGTATATGTCTAGGTTAGTCCTAGCAGAGGATCACAATAATTCAATAGTTATGCACACATAACCATATAAGATGAACTACAAGGTATGGAAACAGAAGGTGTTTTTTCTTAGTTTTACTTTTAAATCTACATTTTAAATCTACATTTTTCCGCTTTGATTTATCCCCTGTTGTCACCGTTTTTGATTTTGGTACCCTGTGCCTTGTATATGCTTGTCTGATTTGGGGAAGGAAAGGGAAATAAAAGAATAGTGAGACAAAGGACAAAGGGTGAACCAATGTGACAATGATATTCACAAGACACTACATTTAAAATAAACTTTACCTCTAGAGGGGAGGGGAATCAGGGGGAGGGAAAGCAAGAGACAATGAGGAAGGGGGTAACATTGTTCAACAAGAAATGTACTCTTTACCTTACTTAGGTAACTGTAACCACTCTGTACATCACCTTTACAATAAAATTAAATTTAAAAAATAAGTCTTAGGAAAGAAGCAAAGAAGAAAATGAGGATAAATAAACTATCTCTATGAGCTATTAGAAGTCTATTTCACTGGAAAACTAGCAGAGGACACATAGAATGTCACTGAAGACAAATAAGGAAACTAATGAACTTATCCAAAAACTCTCCAACTACACATGGGTCTCCCCAATGGCCATTGTGTGTCTCATGATAGAAGAGAAATAACTTCAGAAAGAATCAGATATTCGTGATAAATAGCCTTAAGTGGGTAGATGTTTGTACCAAGAGATTATAAATAATGCTTTATAAATTTCCATCTGATTAAGAGACACAATAAAACCATGAAGAATAAAGAGGCTTTTTAAAATTATTAAAACAGCATCAATTTTGTATATAGTTTTCAAAGGATGAGAATATACTAGGTAAGAGAGCTTTCCCCAACCCCTAACTTTCATATCACCACATGGAAGTATCTGGAACAATTATTCATGTGTTAATTACTTCTCCTTCATTAAAAGTTATGTACAAAGAACCTCACTGTTAGATTTCTGCTTACAGATAAAATCAAAGTAACTGGGTTTACCTTATTCCTGAACACAGAATAGCAAATAAAACAGGTAAAATACATGCAAAGGCTTTTTCAAGATTCAGGACTCCAAGATATGGTGTCTATTGATCCATCAGCTAACAGCACAAACATGGTCATTCCTCCAGCAGTCTCAGCTGGAGAGTGCACAGCAAGGCATAGAGAAATTGAGTCAAGAGCAATGGAAAAGATGGAACTAAGTGTCAGACTAAAGTTAACATCAGGACAGAACTGGAAGAACCAAGTGTTCTAAGATATTGTGTGTATGGTCACCCAATATAAAGGGGGGAGGAGCACATGGTGTGAAAAGGGCAAGAATCTCCCAAAAATTATAGAAAAACTATTATTCTTGACGGCACTCAATACTTGGCTTTCTTACAAGCAGACGGTAAAGCCTCATGGCTCGTGAAGTTGTCCTAAGTAGAACACACAGGAGCTCTTCCTCCAAGTGGTGGGGTTTTCTGAGACTAGTTATGATGGTGCACTGAATCTACTTCATCTGAATTTTTTGTACATTTTTTATTGTAAAAATTCTGTACAGAAGGGTTACAGTTACATGAGCAAGGTAATGAGTACCCTACCTTTTCCTCCTACCTCCACCTCCTCCCTACCCCTTCCGCCAAAGTTGTAAAGTGTTTTGTACATCTCACTGTTACAATGGTCAACCTGTATCCTTGTTTAAGCATTTTGTTTTTTCCCTTCCCCTCCACGAATTAGAGACGTGTATATACAAGATGCAGGGCACCGACATCAAATTCAAATACAGTGAAAAGAGGAGGAACATACAAAGAAACAAAAAAAGAATCACATGATACATTATAAATACATTAGAAAAAATAGCAAGAAAGAAAAAAGATATTTGTGTCCCTATCTTGGGGTTCATTTCACTTAACATCATCTTATATGGTCATATGTACATAGCTTTTGGCCTTTTCTGGCTGTCTTAGACATGTACTAGTTATTGCAAATAAGGGAAGCCATGGGACCTATGTTTCTTTGGGCTTGGCTTACTTCACTTAATAATTTTTCCAAGCCTTTCCATTTCCTAACAAATGGGGCAATGCCATTCTTTCTGATGGAGGCATATAATTCCATTGTGTATATATACCACATTTTCTTGATCCATTCATCTACTGAGGGGCATCTGGGTTGGTTCCATATCTTATCTATGGTAAATCATGCTGCGATAAACATAGTTGTGCAAGTAGCCTTAGTAGGGCCTTGTTTGTGATCATTTGGGTAAATGCCCCAAAGTGGGATCGCTGGGTTTTAGGGGAGCTCTATGTAGTGTCTTTTGAGGAACCTCCATACTGTTTTCCAAAGTGGTTGAACAAATTTATTCTCCCACCAACAATGCAGTAGGGTTCCCTTCTGGCCACATCTCCTCCAGCATCTTGAAGCCCAGATTAAAATGTATGCTACTAATTTAACTGTGTTTGGAAACAAAGCAAAGGATATTTATAAAGATATAGAAACAGACCATTATAAATAGGCCAAACGTGCAATACTTAAATGCCAGTAACAAATGCAAGAAACTGTCAACTTCAAACCAAGTCATCATCCAAATTCCTATGAGAAAATTGATTTTAATATGCATGGGAGAATAACTTGAAAGGGAGCCAAAACAAGGGCGCTGAGCAATCACAAGAAAACCAGTGTCTATCTGAGTCTAGTGCCAGTTACATAAAATAAATGTGTAAAATAAATAATATCATAGTTTTACAACTCATTTCCTAATAATGACAATTAATTGAGGAGGCATGAACTTTCTAAATCCCTGTACATCAAATTCAGAGTTCCAAAATATGTTAGATAGAATAGCTAGAGGCAGGGAGAATTCTGGTACTACTATAGTTGAATGTATCTGTATCCCACTTTATTCAACAATGACAGAAAATCTGTGAGCACAAAGAAGATTGCAATAGGATTACAACCAATTTGACCACAATGAATAATTTAACAAACACACAATAGAAAATATAATGTCTTCATTATACATAGACTATTTGCCAAGATATGCCAATCATTTGAAAGGATCCAAATTACATAAAGTGTGTTTGTACCCACAATGGAATTATATTATGAATGGATGAAAAAAATACCTCTGGAATATCTCCAAATAATTAGCAAATAAATGACATATTTCTAAATAACCCATGAGAAAATTGAGAAAACATAGGGGAAATTAAAGGGGATTTGAGACTCAATGAAAATAACGATACAACATGTAACAATTTGTGAGAAGCTCCTGTGATACAATTCAAATCATGTAAGTGACAAATTATTTTACCCGTAGTATAATATAAAGGATTTTCACAACTTAACAACATGAATTTTTTTTAAAGAAAGATGGCAAATAAACATTGTTATTGGGCCTTAAGGAAGTGCATACCTACAAGATGCAACAGGAAATATTTTCTAAAATAATTAAAATTAAAATTCACCATTCAAAACAGTGAGGATATGGAGAATAGCAAGACTCACTTGAAGTATATGATAAACAATTTGGCAATTTATTGATACGTCCTGTCTGTCACTACAGATGAAGTATCACTTCATCAATTCCACATGCCATAAATTCAGGAAGAGCAAATAAGCAAACATATTTCCACAAGGAAGTCATAGGTCTATATGTTCATAAAATCATTAACCTGTGCCAACCAAAACCATAAGCTACCCACATTTGCATCAACAGAATGAATGAGTTAATAAATTATGGGCTATCTGTATAATAGATTACTATTTAGCAGTTAAAATGAATACATAATAGTTATGGGTTTTAACATTAAAATTCTTGGCATAGAAATGGAAAGACATAGAAAAATATTATATTAAGTGAAGCAAGGCAGACCCAAAGAAACAAAGGCTGTATGGCTTCTGTCATTTGTAATAACTAGAATATGTCTAGGATGTTCTTAGGAGAGAATCACAATACCTCAATAGCTAGGTGCATTTGACCATCTAAAATTATGCTTATCAAAATGAACTCCAAGAAATGAAAACAAGAGGTTTTTTATAGTGTTCTGCTTGAAGTTATTTCTTTTTTTCTTTCTTCCCCCCCTTTGGTTTATGCCCTGTTGTCATTGTTTTTGATTTCTATACAATTTGTCTTGTATATAACTTTATCTGATTTGGTGAAGGGAAGAGTAATAACAGAAATGGTGGGACCAAGAGTGAACTAAGGCAACAGCAATACTCACTAGACACTATGTTGGAAATGAACTTTACAACTTGGGAGGGAGGGGAGTCTGGGTGGGGAGCAGGCAGGAGAAATGAGGGAGGGAGTATCATTGTTCAAAAGGAAATGCACTTACTGTCTTACTTATGTAACTATAACCCCTCTGTATATCACTTTTACAACATGAATGAATGAATGAATGAATAAAATTCTTGCATAAATATAGCAGCAAAATCTGCTAGATATGAAAGAATAATTGCTGCATGATTTCCCTGTAAGTGGTTACCTACATTAAATCATCACGTTACACTATAAATATTTGCACTTCACGGGATTCTAGCTCTACTTCAACTGTTTATTTAAAACAGGAACTTTGAAATTTGTGTGTAAAACTGTTCTAACACAAAGTCTATTAATCCCTTGACAAGTGTGTGACATTGGTAGTTTGGTAAATATGCTCTCTGTTTTCTCCACCACAGATGAATAATATTACATTTATGTCATTTGTCAATAATTGCCTTTGAGAAACATCTACTACAGATAGGCCATGTTTTGCCACTTGAGTCATTTCCAATCCTAGTTTCTCCATCTCCAAATCTATCTCTGTTACAAGAATTATTGTGCTGCAGCAAATGGAATAGCCTTTTGAAAGAAGCAGTGTATTAAACTGCATGTCCGTGCATAATGCACAGTGTTTCTCTCAAAATGAGCCACGGGTCACATTGTGCAACCTAAAAGTTCTTCTGTGTGAGTGAGGTGAGAAAAATGAAGTTTGTGTGAATAAACATTGTGTTAATAAATATTGGGTTAATACTCACACACATACACACACACACACACTCACTCACACACCCCATACACTGAATATATTAGGAACTCATAGCCATATATTGACTATATGCATGCACGAATGATAGCACCACCTTTTGCTTCACATTGGAATCTGATCACTAAATCCTAAGCCATCTTCAGTAAATAAACATCATTTGGCCAGAGTTGTTCATCTTACAAACATCTTTGTAAATTTCAGCAAATGTGCATGCTGTGAATGTTAACTTTCTAGAAAAGGAATCTCCAGCCTGTTGGAGCAATGGTGAGACAGATGGCCAGTTGTTACATAAGGCAGTAGTTGACAATTGTGCCTCTCAGCAGCCCTCTTAGCGCTAAGAGGAAGCATCTGGCAAGGGTGTAGAAGGCCTGGAGTGGACTCCAGTCTGGGAGGGAAGCCACTTGGCTGCTTGGAGCTAGCCAGGCTCTCTTAGAGGCAGTGGCATATGGATCCACGTTGAGAAAAGGGCAGCTTGCATGGAACTGAAGAAAGGAAGAAGCTAAAGTGACTTAGAAACAGAAGTTGAGAAGATCTGTGACAAACTGCTACCAGAGGCCTAAACTTGACTCCATCGTTTTTGCATTTGTTACATAATGTGTGTCTCTGGATGTGTGTCCTCAGCAGGAAAGTACCATGTAAGGACAAACCCTGCACTTTACCCATGCCTACCCGCAAAGTTGATGGGGTTGGTTTAGATGTTTGCAGGCATTTGTAGGCTGCACGATCTACACATCTGCCATCTTCGTCTCAACCATGTTGTTCCTAGACTTTTCTTGACCGAAAGCAAGAATGTTTTCACTTTAGTTATACAGGATTAGTGACTAGTTCATCATGCTTCTTTCTTAGTGATAAATTTTCAGTAACTATTCACACTGCATGATTTGAGTCCAAGGCATGGCTGAAGTTTTCTGAGAGGTTTTTGCAGCATTTATTTGAACGTTCTCCAGAAAGTTTCATCTCTAGGCTGTGGGATTCAGTTGTCCAAGGTGAATGTGTGAGGAGATACTCGTCTGATGCCACAGCCATTTCTGTAGGGCAATGTGTGCTACTGGGCTCTGCAAAGTCTGCAGCCCCTGGCAGCAGAAGTCATAGATGATTTGTGGTGTGGTGTGATTGTGTCCTTCAGAACTTCTGGGCTGGAAACTCAATCCCCTAGAAGAGATTGGTCGAAGAGAGAGCGTTGAAGAAATACAGGGAGCGCAATAGCTTCCTGCTCATTCATGGCTGGATGTTGCTATAAAAATGGCCCATTGGGAGTGTAATCTGCTTACTTCCGCTCTTCTTCCAGGGGAAGGTGAGGGCTCCTCCCCTTTTAATCCCTGAAATACAGACTCGACCCTCACTAGACTCCACCCTGCCTGTTGGAGCTGGGAGAAGTCCTGTCACTTCTAAAATGCCATCTGTGGTGTTCCCTTAATGGGCCAAAGCAAGCTGGTATCTCAACCGAAGTGGTTAAGGTTGGTCAAACCTGTCAAGCAAGGAAGAAGAAATGCTGGAAAGAAATCCCATCTTCTGCCACAGGGACAGAAGCTTGAGAAGGCAGAGTGAGCACCTGCAGAACTATGCTGTGCGTGAGGATCTTGCTGAGTGCCAGGGACTGGGTTTACCACTGGGGGTAGAGATGACCTCATAAAAGAAACATTCAAGCCCTGTTGGCCAGTGTGAGATGAAAGAGTTCCCTTGGATCAGGAATCTGGTCAGTGCTATCCCTATCAAAAGAGTTGGGCTTTTAGGGCTTCTACCATGTAGCATTCTTCTTAGTTACATTGGCCAGGCATAGATAATAAGGCAGTTATTATGTTCTGAACATAAACCACTTTTGAATGTATTTAGGGTAAGGGCAGGGAGTTAATCCTGTTTCCAGGGTGACCAAATAAAGGTGAGAAATCAAAAAACAAATAGCTTTCTTAGAGTTTGGCATTGGAATCATTTCCCCTGTGCCCCTTTCCTCTACCTCTGAGGAGAGCTATCTGCTGCCTAGCTATGGCTCTGTAACCCTACCTTACTGGCATTCAAAACAGGACACCCAGGGGGCTTGCCTCTGGAAATTAAACTGGTGTTTGTCCTTGCCACCTGCTTGCTTGACACATTTTCAAATCTCTCAGTTGCTCAGGACAGGCAAATGAGAGCATCGTGGTCCAGGAAGAAAAGTCAAATCTGCAGTAAGCAGCACACAATGGTTCTTTGTCCAACCATGTCTCATCCTCAGCATAACCTTCTTCGTGGGTTAAGTGAACAAATTCAACCCAGGCCCCGCCCACTGAGCTTTCCTCCATCACCACCACTTTATCATCCATCATTACATATAGGGACATGGCTAATTTTCCCTTTCAGAATCCTTCATATATTCACATAGTGAGACAAAATGCATTTGGTCCCAAAGTCGGCACGTAGTTATGAGATCAGCACAGAAGTGGTGTTCCACAGGAATTCAGAAAGACTGATCAAAGTGTGGGACGGATTAGGGTCAGCCTCATGGCCTTGCAGGAACTGTTCAGATGTCCTACAAGAAATTCACCACCTGCTAGATTACCTTTGTCCCTGAGACCTGACACCCAGCCAAACAAACCTTCCAGATGCTCTGAGTTCTAGAGTGGTCACAAGGTCAGCTTTCCATCTCTGAATGCTCTCCCAGATCATGTGTTTGCTTGTTATATGTTATCTTTTTGTAAAAAGTACTTTTACCAAACATTTAAATTTGGGACAATTATCCATACCCGCAAAACAGAAATAAAATAAAGGTCATAAAAATTAAATGATTTATGAAATCCTTAATGCTTTCAAGTGACAAAGCCAAAAATAAATCACTATGTGTGTTTTTAATTTTTCTATATATTTAACTCATCCAAAATAGCACCATCATTTCATCTTGGTACTCAAACTTCAAGTACCCCATAGACATGTATTATCTTCTGATCCTATACTAAAACATGCATGTCCACGATGGATTTTTCATACTCCTTTGAGCAAATGCGGGCAACCTCAAATTATTATGAAGCCTCGTAGATCCAAAGATCTCTAGAACCTCTAGTATAAAGAGTTGATTTCTATTGTTTTCCCATTGTATTTTTTTTAATTCTTTGACACATGAAACTTCAGCTTTTCCCACTCCTTTACTCATCAGATTGCTGTGATCTATTGGAATCCACAACCTGCAATCAGTAGAAACACATACTCCACTCGGTTCTAGAGCAATCTGTATACGTAGTGAATAATCAATAACTGACAAAGAGAAGCAAACCAAATTTCCAGATAAAGAGAAACAGTAATGTGTATTTGACAAATGATCCAATTTTAGCACATATGATTTGTTTGATGTTATAATGGTTAGAATTAGGTGATATTTTAAAATGGATATGTATGGTGGTACCGAACATTTTCTGATATATTTACCTCTAAATACACAATAAGAAAAGAGGCTACAAATAAATATGTCTTAGGGTTCTACTGCTAGCGTTCAAATTTGCATTGGAAATCCATTATTTATGTCACTTATAAGTGCACGCGTGCTTATTTCAGTAACCTGCTCATGACTTTATCATCTGAAATGACATTCTGTGATGGCTGCACTATGCCGGGTTGTAGAAATCACATCCATGGAATGTAATTTCAAATGGATCAAGCAATCCAAGTATTAAGAAATGATGCACGAATAAAGAGCAACAAACCAGTAAATAGCTTATACCTTACCTCAAACAAAGGAATGTCATAATTTTATGGCCATTGGCTGTAAAAATTATGAATATGCACATATGATCCTTGTTAGGCAACCAAATGAAAAAGTAAACAGACTTTTCAAATCAATAAGAAACAGTGAATCAGGGCAGGCAATGGCATTTTGATGACAGCCACATCTTAAATTTTCCCCTTAGGTTACACTTAACAGTCTTTGCCACTGACATGCATTAAGATGCATCATTCTGTTCATTAAATCGAGACATTTAAACTGCTGTATACTTTTAATTTATGAAAGAAAGATTCAGGTTGTTTCAGAGCTTATATTTAATTTATAGTAAGCATGAACATAGAGAAAAAGACATACCTGAGAAAATTCATGCAATAGAAATATTGATTGTACCATGATTAATAATGTAGAAAATATTTAAAAATACAAATAATTACAGAATTAATAAAATACACAACAGAGTTACTAGGACAAAAAGTACCTTTTTTGCAACTGCATGTGGTCATTTTTATAATTATATTTATTATTTATATGAAGATGGCTGTCAATTTAATTCTAAGAAGAGTAAGGTGAGATCCTAAAATTGCATGGTATCTGCATTTTTTCTGGGAAGAAAAAGGCCTAAATTTAAATGGTGGTTTTGAGGTGTTTTTTATTTACTTATTTTTATTTTTATTTTGTTTGGAGGTTTTTATTTTTGCATTTTATAAAATTTATCTAGTGCTCCATTAGAACTATTGACCCCCATTTCAAACACATGTTAAGCTCCTTCCCTCCCATGCTTTGTGAAATGGATCTCATTTGTGGCTGTTTTAGTTTGCTTCTTTAATGAGAGGTCACATCAAAGATAAGGATTTTGAGAAAATGGGTTCATAAAATTTCCATAATCTTAAACTACTGAGTTGGCTAAGTGTAGAATTAATGTTAATGTGAGGAATTGATGGTCTTCATTGATAGGACTGGAGGTCATCATGTTGAATGACATAAAACAAGCTCAAGGGCCAATTACTGCATGCTCTTATTCATGCTTGGAGCATGACTTAAAAATGATGATGATGATGACTAACAGAAGTAATAGATCATGAACTTTCTAGGAGGGCTTGTGAAGGAGAGGACACTAGAAGTGAAAAGAAGCAAAGTACCTGCATGGGTATCTATTATATGAAGCTGGACAGACATAATGATTGAAAGACATTTACAGAGTATTTTATTCAACAACTACACAATTTACATTTTGTTTAGCAGCCCATGGAAATGTCTCCAAAATAAGCTACATTTTAGGAAAAGAAGCAAGTTTTAGTGAATATAGTAAAATTAAAATAATTCTTTGCATACTAATGACCAAAAAGGAATAAATCAAGATTCAAAAGCAAGCAAGACTAGGAAATATGCAGATACATGGAGATTGAAAAAAATGTTGAATAATGAGTGGGTCACTGAAGATCTAATAGGGGAAAACCAAATTTTCTTACAATTTTAGAAAATAAGAATATAATCTATTAGAAACTTTAAGACCATACAATGACAACACTAAGAGGAAATACATGTCTATGAGCACCTAAATCAAAAGAACAGAGAAATCTAAAATAAAGAGGCTAACAATGCAACTCACTGTGTTTAGGGGTAAGAAAAAGAATTATCCATACCTCAAATTAGTAGACTGAAAAATATAATAAAGATTATGGTAGAAATCAATTAAGAGGAGACTAAAAAACCTATTCAAAGAATCAATGAAACAAAAAGTAGCATGTTTGAAAAGATAAATCTTAAGCCTATCTGACTAAAGGGAATAGAAGAAAATTCCAAGTAGTCAAAATGACAAGTTAAAATAATGTTATCTCAATAAACAAAAATGAAATCCAAAATATCATAAGGGATTAGTTTATGCTCAAATAAATGAAAATTTAGATGAACTGTGTTCATGTTTTGATGCACCTGACTTATCCAAATGGAACCAAGAAGACATAAAATATAGATCTACAGCAAGCAATGAGATTGCAGCAATAATAAGGAGCCTTTGACTTGATAGGCTTGCTATCAATTTCTACTAAATCTCTAACATAGAGCTAACATCAAAATGATCACCAAATTAGACTGGTTACAGTCAAGATATACAATGATGTTGCATAAATCAACAGATACAATACACCAAAAAATAAAATTAAGAACAAAAATTACTTGATCTTCTCAATCAATACTGAAAAAGACTTTGATAAAATTCAGTATCAAGTTATGATAATACATTCTAACAAAATAGGAATAAAAGATACTTACCTCCACTAAATAAAGACAATATGTAATAAGTCTATTGCCAACATCAACCTAACCAGGAAAAGACAGAAATTATTGCTCCTGAAGTCAGGAATAAGACAAGAGTGTTCCTTCTTTCTATTCCTATTAAGTATAATACTAGAGTTGGTAGCCAGGGCAGTAAGACAAGAAAAAACTAAAAATAAAATGGATCCAAATAGGAAAGGAAGAGAACAAGTCATCTCCATTTATAGATGATCTGGCTGTGTACCTAAAGAACTCTGAATATTCTACCAAAAACAATCCTTAGATCTGATAAAAAAAATTGACTAGTGCAGGATATAAGTCAACATACAAAACCCAGTAGTTTTTCTATATGTCAACAATGAACAAACTGAGAATTAAATCAAGAGACCAATTCCATTAACAATAGCCTTGATAAAATACCTAGGAATAAACTGAGAGAGCTAGATAAAGAAAACCAGCATAATACTCACATAATCAGATGTGACGACCTACAGAACAGACTGAAAAACACATAAATAATCCATGCAGCTATAACAATCTGAGTTTTCACAAAAGAGCCCAAAACATACGTTGGAAAAAGGTAGGCTCTTTAAAAGATGGGGCTGGAGAGACTAGTTATTCTTCTACCCAAGACTGAAACTATATCCCTATCTCTTACTCTTTACTAAAGTCAATTCAAAGTGGATCAAGGATATTAAAGTAAGGCTTGAAAGTTAAAAACCTACTATCCAAAGAGTAAGGAAAATATTGAAACATATTGGCTTGGGCAGTACCATTCTGAGTAGAAATCTAATATTTCAGCAATATTTGCTCTTTGGAAAACTGGGATTGCATTAAACAAAAACACTTCTGTGTTAAAAAAAAATAGACACAAGGCTGAAGAAGAGATAGCTTAAAGAAATGGGAAAGTATTTTCCAGTTGTACGTTTTGTGCATGATTAGTAACTAGAATATACAGGGAATTCCAGACACCAAACTCTTACTAATTGGGCAAGCTAACTGTACATAGAAGTTCTCCACATAAAAAAGATAAATGATGAATAAATATATGAAAATGTGTTCAACCTCCCTGACAATCGAGGAAATACAAATCCTAACCATCATGAGATTTCATCTCATTCCAGTCAGAATGTCACTCATCAAGAATATGAACAACAAATGCTGATGGGGAGGCAGGGAACAGGAAAGTTTAATACACTGTGGATGGGAACATCCATTAGGGAAGTCAGTATGGAGATTCCTCAAGTTATAAAAATTCCTCAAGATATATATATATATATATATATATATATATATATATATATATATATATATATATATATATATATATAAAACATTGGATCTAAAAAAATCACTCTTGTACATACATCCAAAGGAATATTAAGTCAGGAGCTAATAGAGGTGCCTACACTTTTATATTCTTTGTGGTATTTTACATAGTACCCAACTTTTGGAAACAGCCACAGTGCCTTTTAGCTTATGAATATATCAAGAAAATGTGGTACGTAACATAGCAGAATATTATTTAGCCATAACGAAGAATGATATTGTGTCATTTCCAAGGAAATGAATGGAATTGGAGAGCCTCCAGCTAAGTGTAGCAAACAGGGTTCACAGGACTAAGGGTGAATGTTTTCTCTCATTGGTACACACATGCGCACATACACACACATAAAGATGTAGATATAGGTAGTAAAATTAGTGTGTTAGTGTATCAAAGAAGCATATTCCTCAAGAAGACTGTGCATCAATGAATTAGTTCTAAACCACTGAAAACATTAATTTCTCTTAATCAGCACTTTATGTTTTGTTTCTTATTTTACTGTAAAAATATATGAATATTATAGAGGATTTTAATTCTTAAGTCACCTTTAGATTCTCAAGGATATGTTTATCCATTGCTCACATCTATATTCCTAGATCCTCTTATTGAATTTGAGGCATTAATCTTTCAAAGATTTTAGATTAATTATGAATTAAGCTCTGAAATTTAATGTTAACTTATTCTGAAAGGATAAGGTAGCATGCTATAATAGTTATACTACAGTAAATGAAATAGAAAGCAAAACAAGTTTTAAATTCTCAAGGAAATGAATAAAGAAGTGAAAAATATCTAAACAAAATTTGTTCATAAAAGGAATTATTGAAAAGAAGATAAAACTGCTCTAGGTATTTTTTATCCATCAAAAATTTTGTATGGTATAGATATTGAGATTTGAAAGGAAAATAAAATCCTAAATGCATATGTACATATGGCATGTTTACACATAGCAATAAGGATTTCAAAGTTGGTTATTATTTAATACTGCAAGTAAAGCATCAACTAATAACTCCATTAGACTTCAAAATTAGTGAGAGAGGAAATATCATGTAACCATGAATATAAAGATTTAAGTAACCAAGAAATATCAGAAAATAGCACATGGATGGTAGAAGATAAAGAACATCTCTATGGGAATGCATTCAGTCCCACTGGTTATCAGTTCTTGCTCACTGAAGGCCTGCATCTCAGGCTGGCTTGATAAAAATAAGAAAATTAAAACTTCATGGAGAAAGGTTTCTGGCATCATTTTTTCCCCAAGTATTTTGGTAGAAGTTTACTTTTGCAGCACATCAGTTCTTGACATTTGGAGGAAGGGAATGATATGATAAAAATAGCCTGAGGTCTTCAAGATGATTTCATAAAGAAATCAAACTCTCAAGTAAACATAAAAAATTGACAAAATTACAAAGTTAAGAAGTGACTTATTATTTGCATATATTATCTCAGCTCAAAATCTGTGTTCAGGGCCTGGAGGTCTGGGAAGAGGGCATGTCTAGCATGTACTGGTCCCTGGGTTAGATAACCAACCCAGAAGAAAGGTCGAGATGATGATTATGATGATCATGATGATGGTAATGACAAGGACAATGCCAATGATGATGATGAGGAGAATGATAGTGTTGCACTAGCTTTTACCTCATTTAACAACACTAAGTTTATATGTCAAGAATGTCTTCCGTTTCAATGTAAAAATAAAAGTTATACCCCTTCTATTGCTCCACACCATGGAAATCTGTAACCCTCCATTCCATGCTGATCAGAGAAAAAGAAACATCTGTGGCTATTTTCAAAGTATAATGAGTCTCCTCAAACTCAGCGATGCAGCTGCAAACACCTGTCCATCACAAGAGAATAATTCTGCGTGGCAAACCACACTTAATTTTAACTAACGGCACTGATATCATCATTAACTGCTTTTATGTCGGTCATTTTCTTGTCTGTCCATCAAAAGAAGAAACCCTGTGTGTACAACTGGAACTACCAAGTAGGTAAGGCCTCTGACCTTGCCAAGCACTGACATCTCTGTCTCCCATTTGTCATTTGATCTGAGCTTGTCAGCAAACAGATGTCTCCCTTAGCCTCGGGCACACGCCGAGTCGCAGGGGCAGCTGTTGCCATGACATCTGATGAAGGTGGAGAAGTGATGGTAATGTGATTTGTAGGTCCATCTTGTAAGTGCTGGCGAGGGTAAAATGGGAATGATGCATTCCCTGCTCATTTGTTAATACCAATTTTCAAACAGGCTTTTAGTTAAATACAATTTCCTGTGCCAAATATATATTTTTTCTTTAAAATGTCTCCTAAGATCATTTATAAGAACTTGATCTCTGCTTCAAGCTTGCCTCTGCTTACTGTCTGACTTTGAATGTTATTTTCACGAGACAAGATGGTGTAGCTTTGAAGAGTCTTGCTTCTTTTAATTGTCAAAGTTGTTAATTATCACCTCCAACCTCTTGTAATGAATTTCATATACAAAAGACAATTAGTGTACTTATATTAACATAAGGATTCTGATATACTTTAGTGGATTCAGAATAGCCAAAGAAACTTTTGGTTTGGTATTACATGGAGCACAAATGTGTGTGTGGGGGGGTGTGTGGGTGTGTGTGTGGGTCTGTGTGTGTACATGTGAGCATGAATTTCAATATGAGTATAATTTTCAGTTTAGAGTCATAATTACAGCTGTTCCTACATAAGCATCTTTAATCTGTACACAGTTGTTTTCCACAAAAGTACTAAACATTCTAATGTTTCAGTGACAGTGGAGGTTCTTTTGTCTGTTTATATAATAAAGTTGGAAAATGTAGATATTCAAATATAACAATGGCTTATGTTTAAAATAAAGATAAAAATTCACGTCTGCATCTTGAAACAATAGTCTATTATATCCATATGGGGGTTTGAAAGTGACTCTAGTTAGGCTGAGAAAATGTTTTCATGCACGTGGGTTAAAAATTCACACCATACGTGTATTTACACAGTTCTTAAAATAATAGAAATGAAAATTATGTGGAATTGGAAGCTTGAGGACCATAATTTTTTCTGCTTTTTACAGGTAAACCCTTAATCTCTTAAAAACCTTAGTCTCTTCACGTCTAAAATGAAACTGATATTTATAATCTTGAAAGATTAACATCATCACGTAAGTATTTATGATTCACTCACTACATGGCCTTCCTGCACAGTATTTCCACAATATTTCATATCTCAAACAGTGCTGCTATGATAATTTTGATAGTGATTAATAGTAATCTGTAAGAGAAAACCATATGCTTATGTGTTTACGTGTATGTTTGTGGGATGGAATGTCAAGAGAATATTGTATAACGGCAAGTTAACTGTATTTGTAAAAGCTGAGTTTTCAAGGAAAATAAAATCTATTCCACAGCCAAAGTTGAATTCCTTTCTGCCTTCTTCTGGTACATTGACGCAGCACAAGATTGTTAGAACCACAGGTCTAAATGAAGGGGACCATTCTTAGAACTCTATGAGGACATGTAAGCTGTGGACTGCTGTTCTAAGAATGACTTAGGTATTGGAAGACATGTGTAGTATAACTCATCATGACTTGTACACTTCGTTGCATAACTGTTTTATCCTAAGCAGTAGTATCACTTGCTTCAAGAGTGAATTCTGAAGCAATATTTTCTAAGACATAGTTCTAATGGGCTAACTAAATGGCCACTCGCCTGAGAATTACTAGTGGATTAAAACAGAACTGTTTCCTTTTTTAAATCTCTTACTTATTTTTTTAAATAAAGTTTGCTTTGACATGGAACTGTGAAGTTTAGAAAAGTACATGAGGGAACCACTAAAAGTATCTTTTTCTCTGAATAGCTGCACTAAATAGCAGCGGTTCTAAATAATTTCTTCACTGAATATTCAACTTTGCAGGATAATGTTAACTAATAGAAAATTTTGTTAAAGTCTACTGCAGAAAAGTCAGGACTCTCAGAAATTATTTAGTCTTGCCTAGCTAGGAAGAAAATATTGTTGCTATGTTGGTCAAAGATGACTTTGTGAGTAAGATCAAGACAAATGACTACGTAATTGTCATTTGACATTGAAAACTCTTGAGGGAAATAAAGACCAATTAAAAGCTTTCAGCATGAAACCAAGTACAATCTACATCTGTATTTTTTAAATTAACAAGTAAAAACTTGTTAAGTGATAAGGACCAAACAGGTGGTATAAAAGATAGCCTTAAGTTCTAATGAGACATTGGGGCCTTCTTAGATCCATAAATGCTCAAATATACTCATAATCCTATTGACTTTCCAGCCAACAAATTCAATTTTGGCAGTTCAGTGGTGTGAGTTCAGTAAGAGGCTGAGTTCAATCACCAGAAGAAAAGCAAGTTCAGGTTCATAAGTTTGAGTACACATTGTAATAAGAATCCTGATAAGAGTCTTGTGAAGCCATAGTAACAGAATAGAAAGAAGATTCATATGAAAATTCAGAAGAAATATTCTGGAAACCATATTGTTGTTACAGAAATGATTGTTCCTTCCTAAAATCCCTATTTTCAATGGAAGGAAGGGAATAGGAAGCGTGGTGTTGATTCCATGAGGGTTTTGGTTATATTCTCTTGGTTCCCAGAAACATTTGCAATGTTTCATCTTAAACCCTCTGCTATCCTCTGATACAATAAGCATAGAGAATATGACACAGAATCACTTTGTGATAATTTCCATTGATAAACTCCAATAAAATGAGTACTGCCTCAATGAAAAATGCGCTAGTTAATCTTTCATTGTTGACAGGTAACATAAAACCCACAAATAATGTCACCGAAGACTTTTAACAGATGGGAAGTCATCTTAATCAAGCAAATTAAAGGATCATACATTTAACACACAAAATAGTGGGTTATCTGATATGCACTGTAATTACATTGGATATATTGCTTTCAATAAATGTTAAAGGACAGATTAACGTTAGTGGTGCCAACTACATTTCTCAGTCTGCTTTTGCTGGCTTATAATTAAAATCCTAAATTATCATTGAAGCAAATTAACAGTTTTAATGTAACACAAACATTGTACTTCGCAGCATTTAGTTGCTTTTCAAATCGATTGTTTAGCGCAAATATAAACAATGCTCGCCTTAGTAAACAGATAGGTCAATGGTGCCTACTAAGAAAACCATCAGAGGCAAGGTCCTTCATGATGCTGTTGTCTCAGATGAGGAGGGAGGCGGGGCTCATAGGAAAAATGGTGCTTTCTTGCATTTAACAATCTTGCAACTTCTCTCAAAACATCTAATAGTACATTTCATGCCAAGAGCCATGGCATATTCACTTTGGACAGTTCTAATCTGTTAAGAGGAAACACACAGGGAAAGGCCAGCGTGACCTGTGTGTGTGCAGTTCCCTGAAGTTACTGTGTGAAGGTGCCTGGTTAGCAGGCAACTGGGTGTAGTGTAGAAATCCCAGCAAGTTTCAGACTTCTCCTGACCTGATATCATCTCATCTTCACACCAACCCCACATCTGCCACCACCACATCAACTACAGCAAAGCACTCAAAACATATATGTTTGGAATTGTATTGAATTCCACTTGAAGTTCTCCCACCAAACAGTATGGAAAAGAAAAGGATATTTAGGAGCCTTGTTTCATTTTTCACTTGAGATTGTATGTCTAGTTCTAGCTCAATGGTTCTAGATTGAACAAGTGGAGAAATATTATACATAGAGTGACTACAATGAAGAATTCATATAATTATGTAAAGATAAAAGGAAGATTGGTAATGTGAAGTCTGGTATAACACAATTTCCTATTGGACTATTATATAATAGAAGAATTGATTA
Source organism: Dipodomys ordii (assembly GCF_000151885.1). Classification (NCBI taxonomy): domain Eukaryota; kingdom Metazoa; phylum Chordata; class Mammalia; order Rodentia; family Heteromyidae; genus Dipodomys; species Dipodomys ordii. The sequence goes on from NW_012267281.1 coordinate 3,047,341, forward strand.
AATAATATGTTAAAAATTATAGGGGTGATATATCCCTTTCTCAAAAATAAATTATATGTACATGCTCAATTCTCAGATTTAAATGACTATTGATAGAACATTTATAAATGAAAGAGTACTGTGAAAATTATCAGTGTTATAATCATTTTTTTCTTGAATAGATTATTTTAGTCAAGGTTTGAACTTCCATATGTATTTAATTTTGAATATAAATTTCATTATAATTACCTCAATCTAAATTAACATTAGGTATTTCTAGATATTTTTCATTTTGTAGTTGGAAGAGCAGAAAAAAATGCTTCCAATTTCTTTGGTAATACAGAATTCTTAAGGCAAAAAGTTGTCATTTTGCTTTTTTGTAAGTACCAAACTAATATTCAAAATAAAGTAAATGAGGGAATGCAAGCTCTCTTTGGCTCCTTTCTGAATTATCTCATATAGTCTCAGCAAATACACACTCACACAAACACACACACACACACAAAAACACTATTTAGTTAAAATTAAAGACATTTTCACTACATACAATTAACTTTACTCTTTAAAAACATAGAATAAATAAGAAAGGAGGAGGAGGAAAAAGAGGAGGAGTAGAAAATGATGATGAAGATGGTTGGGTGGCTATGTTATTATCAGTGGTAGTGGTATGGATGATAATAATATGGTAACAATTATGGTACGGTAGTGTGAATGGTAATGCAGGTGGCAGTGGTCATGGTCATGATTGTGATGGTGGTGGTGGTGGTGGTGGTGTTGTTGTTGATGATGATGATGAAGATGATGATGAGGATGAGGATGAGGATGATAAAGGTAATGGTGATGATGGTGATGATTCTGATGATAATGATGATGATGATGTTGGTGTGGACATTTCAGACTCACCTATTTTGAAGATATTGATGAGAATAAGAAAAAAGTAGTCTTTAAAGTACAAAAAAATATAATAGTTACTAAGAAGTGAAGTTGGTCTCTTTTCATTTCAGACTAGTTGGACAACCTTTAGCCCAAGACGTTCATCTTAACCTAAAAATATATCAGCTTAGCAAAATAATTTGGAAGATAATTTCCATTTAAACTGAATATTTCTTAAAAATAGTTTGCAATTCTTGCAGCCCTTGTAACCATAAAGTAGCCTGCTACTTATTTTTTTCATGAAAATAAGTTCATAATGATACAAAAATTTGTATGGTATACTCTCTGCCATTCAATTGCACAAGCTCATTTGTAAATACTTCCATTCTCTCATTCATGCATCCTATCTTAACCCTTAGGGAAAATATGGGCATTATTCTTGTTCTCTTTCTGTTGGTTGAGAATCACAGACTATGAAAATCTCTGAATGCAACTGTTAGCCATTTTGCAATAAAATAGACAAGTGTCATTCTTACCTCTCAGTCTTCTCCAATATACAAACTTTGGGAGTCTAGAATCTGGTAGACAACATATCTAAAATAAGCCTCCCCTAAGTATTACTTCTATGCATGGTTTAGGAAGAGTTATATGTAACCTTCTGGTACTATCCAGACATCTTTAACATGGTTTGATTTGCCCGTATTACTGCATTGTGGAAGAATCTCTAAGATAAATTATAGGACATCCAAAAGGAAATATAAACCATGTACTAGGAACCCATTAATCAATTCTTTCTCTTACATCTTGAAAACTTCCCTCCATATAATTAATCACTGCTGTATTTTATTTTAGTGAACACAAGCCCTTCAATAAGTTTTTAAATTATATAATGTACAAATCAAGGTAAGGCTTGCTATGCACATCCACTGGATTTTGTGCACTCTTTTTATCTTGGTTTGCATCATCTTTTGGTTCTATCCATAGTATGCTTATCTCTTCTCCAGAGCAAGCTCTGTCCTTGCTTCTGTTTATCAATAGCTACAACATCCAATGTTTGAAGTTTGCATAGTAATGCCTGCCCATTTATCTTCAATTCTGCAGAGAAAGTTTTGTTAATTAATGTTCAAAATAATTATTCTAAATATCCATAAAGGACCAGCCTGACTACATAAGAAAAATGTTCACACACCCAAATATAAGCACACAAGTGTACAGAAATACTGTGGAGAACAACCAATATACACATTGATGTAAATAAATAGATATTTGGACGATATATACCCAGTATTAGAAGTCTGGCTGTAAGTTAGCTGAGTCTTTCGTGGATTGAGTGAGGTAAACTTTGCCTCTTTCTCTGCTTCATATTCACAATCTGTACTTCATGTGATGGTCATCCAATGTTGGGTTTACCACTTGACCTTGTCGTTTGACATTTTCCATAACAGAACTCTCTCTCTCTCTCTCTAGCATCCTGGACTTGGAACAGGATTTATGTATGATTTCAACTTAGAGATTTAGGATGACTTTCTGTTGTCATTTTGTTTTCAAGTCACATCATTCCAGATAATTCAGATAATATATTTTGGCTAATTAAAAGAACCCTTAAGTAACTGTCAAAAGTGTCAATCAAGAAGGTGATAGCAGAAATGGAGCTAGGCACAAGGTTGATGTTTATGACATTGTGTTAATGTTGCAATAATGGTAATCAGATATGACAGAAAGTTGACAATAGAATTCCATTGACTGCTAGACTATTTGTCAAGGAAAGAGCAAGATGAAAAAAACCATAAACTTCACACAAGTGTTTTATCCAACATATAAAACCAAATGTAGTAATTTAACTATTCTCACTACAAACATACTGTCAATATATTCTCCATCAAACAATTTTTTATTTCATCTTAAAAGTTATTTCTTTAACACTGACATCAAGCTTATTATGAAAATATAGCTAAAAACACACGAGGATATGGAATTCTGTAGGTATTTACAAGGAGTGTTATTCTCTGATAAGGCTCAAAAACAAGAGGCATACATATACTAGGAGGAAAAGCGATGAATGAATTTTAAAAAGAGTTTTGATATCTTTTTTACATAATCATTTATAAAAAAGTTGACTCACTTAAAAAAATAAAAAAAACATTGCCTAAAAATATAAGTGTGAAAAAAATCAGACAGGGTAGAGAAAGTATGTGAATTCAACCAAATGTATATAACCATGAATTTCTTTGAGACAAAAATAAAACCTAAAAGAAGAATTGGGTGAGCGAAGCACAGGGAGAGCAGCGTGGTTTTGCAGATGGCATGCTCCTTATTTTAATCATTAGAAATCCGCATGTACAACTATAACTGGAAATATAATTTCATCTCTCCTTTAACTCATGCATTCATTTTTCATTTGCATCAAATTGATGAGAATCATCTTCTATTTGATACTCATGCTAGACTTCAAAGAGGAAATGTTCTTAAAACAGGAAGTGATGAGGCATAAAATAACCCCATTATGTTTCCTAAAAGCACGGAATCCATTAGATATATATTATTCTGAGCTTCAGCCGGGATGCTGATAGCACATTTCCTCACCAACTCTGAACAGCAATTTAGGAAATTTGATATTTGCGAGGGGTACTTGAACTCTCCTGTTCTTCATTCATTGAGATATCAGTGCACGTATTTCTGCCACAATCTTCATAGTCCATATATCCCACTCATTTTTCCTCTGAGGAAATTTTACTGTCCCTGTTGGTAAGAACCAAAGATATCTATGAGGTTTTATTTTGAGTTCTTACTATTAGAAAATTTGGGGTCTGCCTTATCACTTTTGTGAGTGATACAAAAGTTCCTGTGTAATGCAAGATGATGATAGATTTTGTTAGAAATAACCTCAAATCCAGCCATCCTATGAGAAATTTGGGTAATTTTATCAATTGGCTGGAATGTCAGTGTCTTTTTTTAATATATTCATAAGCTTTGACTTTGATATATCATTCTCCAATACTTTATGCATACTTTTGGCCTGGTGACAAAAGTAGAGAAACATAGCAAAAATAACACAAAAAATAAAAAAAATTCTAAAAATAGAATTACACATAGACAATGATGACAAAATACAAATTTATATCTGCACATGAAAATAGTGACTGAATCTGAAATTCTTGGGTCTGTTAATGCAGGGTATCCCATTGCACAGAAATACTAATAATTCATCCTTAAAATAATTCATCCTTAAATAATTCATTCACATATTCTCTTAGATATAACTAATAATGTCAATGTTCAGTACAGATATATAAGTGTTGGGTTACTAGTGTGTAGCTATGAGTATTTGAAACAATAATAGATGCTGTATTTTATACCGCATAATATTAGCAGGCACATTTCAATTGACATTGTGTAAGCATATTGTTATATCCATTATTTTATAAATATTGTACTTTGTTAGCTTTCTAAATAGAAAAGGAATGCTATTCTAATGTTATAATTTACTTTACCCTCATTAGGCATTAAATGGAGACCATTTTCACTTGTTTATGACAATCTTTATTTTCTCTTCTTTGGGCTGACTATTGACATTCTTTGTCAAAATACAACCTTTTTAATTTTTATTTTCCTAAGAGCTCTTGGCAAATAATTACTATTGATTGTTTTAAGTGCTACAACTAATTTCTCTCAGACTGTTTTGACATTTCCTGGAAACACACTTAATGATACTGATATATTTGGCTGATTTTCTTAGATTATTAATTCTGTGTGACACCATGTATTCATCTATGTCCTTATTTCTGAGGTATTTCAGACCACTCACCTTACCAAAATGATTTCCTTCTCTCAAGTACAATCTTACCATATCTTTTTTCAATCTTATCTGTGGTTGTTCTTCATTGTTCATTTCTATGAATAACTATTCTAAAAATTACTCTGTTATTTTGTAGCCAGGATGTTTCATTTCAGACTATATAAAATATAATCCTGACATCATTGAACCATTTGGCTTTGTTAAGTGTGATTTGTTTGCTAGGGACAGAGGTAAATGTGACCTTCTTTAGGCAAAAATCATGACCTATTATATGTGATAAAAAAAAGGGGGGACCATGGTATCCAATAAAATGATATAAGCTTCCAAGCAAAGGAAATGATTTTGGAATTCTCCATTTTCTCATGGTATGACTACTGCTCACTTCTACAATTCTCAGTGTCCTGATTCTCTCCATTTTTCTCCATCTGCTATGAATTCCATCTCAGTCAACAGTTTTGCTTTGTCTAAAAAAAAAGCAGCTACAAATATGGTACCCACAGATCGTGATATCATGTGAACTCACACATTTTGCTGTAGCATCTGGGTAGAATAGATCTTATCTGCATATATGCTTCAGAGGTGTAGTGCCTCCACTTCTGACACTGCCACTTGACTGTTGGGTAAAACTCAGCAAAATAGGTAATTTCATTACTGCTTCAAGATTAACTTATATTAAATGTTGAAATCTAGACCTGTCTACATCAACAGTCATTGCTCCTACAGAGTGGCTAAAGCTAACTCCTTCTTTATTTCGTTTTAAATGACTAATGAGGCAAACTCATTAAAGACAGAATGTGGAAGACTATAGAACAGTTTTGCGTCAGGTTAACTATACCTCATGACTTATTTTGTATGACCCAAGAGAAAAGATTTTTTTTAACTTATTAATGAGTTGTAAAACTGTTTTAAGAAACCAGAAAGAAGAACCTCTGACAGGTGTCCCGCAAGGCCTTTTATTTTAAAAAGGAAGATTTCTGTGATTCTTGTTCTAAAGTACAAGACAATGGGAGACATAGTAAAGCAAATAGCCTAATGCAGAGCACATCAAGATGTAGGGACATCTTATGCTCTGTCTTCATTTACCCTGGATGACTTCCTTCATTCCTCATTGCTGGAATATTGACTACAAAATTTCTTCTGCCAATCAAAGCCAACATACTCCATAGACTATGTGTTAGCCTTTTCACACTCCCACATCCCAGCCCCACCTCACACTCAGAATCTAGCCAGGACTGACCTATAAGGGGTTATGTAGCAAGCTACTTTACCCCAGTAGGGAAGCGGTTGGGGCTACAATTCAACCTACCTAGTTCTCTGTAGACTCCAGTTGAACTAGATTGTACAGAGATTACATTTTTCTTAGTTTTTTTTCCCCAGTGCCTTCTTTTTCCTCTTATCCTTTCTGCTAGAGCACATTCTCAATAAATCATTCACACAAAATTTCTTCTCTCAAGCTGTCACTAAGGAATATAGCCAAAGAGACAAGGAAGGAGGAATGAAAGCTGTAGAATATTTTTCTTTGTTTCTAATCATAATTTTACCTAGAGAACGAAAGAAAGCAATTCATCTTGTCTGCGTTTTAAAATATGAAGTCAAAACTTTCTTTTATTTTGGCTGAATAATAATTCTTGGGCCATGGACAGGTAAACATGAAACCATATACTTGAGATCATCTCAAAATTTTTTCTTCTATCCCTAATAAAGTACATACTAGAGAATTTCAAGCTTAAAAAAGTACGTGAACAACATATGATAGATATAGTTAAGCGGATAAGGCTTGAAGTAAAATTATTAGAAATAAAATTAGAAATACAAAGTATAGACGTATGCATGCATACTTATATAAAATAAAACTAACATAAGGAATATTAATTTCTTGAAACTGTGCTAAGTATTTTACATAATATATGAACTTACCATTTAATAAACTAATTTTATCATACACTTTATTGTAATACAGAGATATTCCTAAATAGAACAGTTCTAATTTGAAAATACAAAATTAAGAGAGTTTAGGCTCATGTAAGACTGAATTTTATTTTTTTAGCGTTATAGCAATTAGTTTTCCTTTAATGACCACAAAATATACTTAAAATCACTTAAAGTGTAGCTTTATAACCAGATGATGATATGGTGAAAATTAATGAAGTGATGACTCAAGAGTTTTATTCTTATTTTCAAGAGTGTATTTAATGGGGAAAAAAATTTCATCAGGTAAGCTGAACAGCTAAAGTTGACAACAGGTGGAAGCAAACAGTGTTGTATGGAATAGAGAATAGTGTTAAAGGCTTTGGAAAAGACCCACAAATAACTCAACCATTGTCTATAATGAACACAAAGGAAGACCCTGTCTGAACACTTAAGGGAATAGTCCATCTTGATATCAACTTCTTTGTGTTCCCTTGCCCACGAGAAAACTCCACATATTTCAGAGGGATATGGCCTTCCTTTTTCAAGTAAAATATATGTAGGTAAAGAAAATGGAAGGCTCATTCATTAAAAGAAACATTGGCCATATATCTGTCCAGTGGAGACTCTATCTTATCTACATATTGTACTAATCTATCCTTAACTGTTTTTTAATTGCATTTTGGTGTCCATTTGTAGTCAACTCTCAGCAAAGTGGATTATGTGATCCTCTTATCTGGAAAGTTCTGCCTATCTGCCTCATTTCTCTATGAAAATCATTTACATTAAGAACTCCTCATCTTTATCTTCAACTCTCATTACCCAAATTAAGTCTCTGACCTTCAGTCCATTTTGCTAATTGAGGTTTCACCATATCAGAAGTCAGATGCTTTGATTTATGAGAATAGAGATGGAATAAGTTTTCAATGTAACTGTACAAAAATATTAATAATTGTTCAACTTAACTAAATGGCTTATTTTGTTTGCAGTTTCCAATTCAGGTATTTTTTTGAATAATGTATTGTAACATAAGTTTAGAAAATAAATGAAAAAAAAATGTATTATTCCCTCAATCCAAGTCTAAGGTAGAAGATATAAGAAAGACTTTCCTAAAGAGACAGAGAAACCAGCGTCCTATTGGAGAAAGGAACAGGATGGAAAAGTAACATAGAGGAAGATACATTAATTATTGTCCTTTTCAGATAACTACATTGGCAGCACAGGGTTTTGCAGGAAGCCAGGTACCTCATGGGGTATCTGGAAAGGTGAATCAAAGGATCTGGGTGATAGGGAAGACTTCAACGCAAATCCCTAAAGAGTGAGAAGATGGGGTGAACCCATCATTTTTCCCTGTTTCTGAAATTAATTTTGAACTTTTAAAATACTGATCATTTTCAGGGAATAGAGAACATTATACATGTCCATCATTCATTAAATCATAATATTTAAGGTATAGATATTAGAGAGCTTATAGGAAGTATGTGTAGACTATATTTATATTAATTTATATGTAAACTAACAAATATTTGAACAGAAAATATTAAAAATAGTTTTTAAATATGTTGAAATATATGGCCTGGTTATTTTGTTTTTTAGACACATTGAATTAACTTAGTTTAGAAACAAAATATACTGAATGAAATAAAGGAAGGATCTCTAGATCCCTGTTACATGATTTTTTTTCATGTTTAGTAAGAAATTTTTGGATGAGAAACATTTATTTTTAGTTTTGTTTTGTAAAATTGAGATTAGAACTCAGAGCCCTACATTCCTCTGGTTTGAGAGTTAAGCTGGTGCTTTACCACTTGCGCCATTCTTCTATTCTGACTTTTTTAGTTATTTTGGAGATGGGGTTTTGTGCATATTTTTCCTTAGGATTACCTTCACCCTTCAATACTTTGCGCGGTGGCCTCAAAATAGGATTATGACCACAACTCACTGGTGCCCAGTTTATTTTTTTTAATTTAATTTTATGTTATTTTATTTGTGAACATACTGTACAGAGCGGTTACAATTACATGGGCAGGATAATGCATACATTTCTTACCAAGCATTGCAACCTCCTCCTTTGTTTATCCTTCACATCCCTTCCCAGCCTCCCCCCTCCCCCCCCACCCAATCCTCCCCCCCTCCCCCGCACCGACGTTGTAAAGCTCGTTTTCGGCATGACAACTTGTACTTCTCATTGTTGCAACAGGTCCACCTGTATCCTTAAACGACTTGTTTTTCCCCATCTCCTCCACAACCCAGTTTATTTTTAATTTTATTAAACAATATGCCTTCAATTGTTTCTGACTAAATTATGGTTACAGGATTATATAAGAGAACCGGGTTTACTAATTTTAAGAAACGTCCTTGTAAAAGATTAAAACCTAGTCAAACAGTGAGAATAAGATACTGTCCAAGTTTGATGATGTCAAAAGCTTCCTCGCCTGAGAACGAGTTTCCTATTACTGGTTCCCTGAAATGAAAGTTCCTTTCAATTGACAACCAATACTTTATCCCTGAGTTTGTTAGATTCAAATGCAAATGCCATTACTGAACATTTACATCAAGATTTCTTCATGGGAGTGGTTTTCGTGAAGGTATATCAGTTGTGAAAATCAGTTTCATTGTGACGTTCCTGAAGGACTTTAACGTACCTCGATACAAACGTTTATCACTCTCACCCGTCTTCCCACTTCTTAAAAAAACATCAACGGTTTCCATTGGTCTCTTCTTACACTTGCATGTAGAAAGTTCTCTCACCATACTCGATCCACTTCCCTTCACCCTCCCTTTTCCTCTCCTTCCTTCTCACTGCTACCTACCCACAAATGGGACCTGCTTCCAGTCATTCGCTTTCCAGCCTGAGAGCTAAGCTGATGTGAGCCTGAAATGGAACAGTACAAGTGGGCGGAGGGATTGACAGGTATAGACCATTCTTCCTGCACCTTGACCCATGGACCTACACTGACAAGGCAGTGGAGACCCGTGCAAGGCGGGGCTCATCTCTCCCTGTGACACATCCTGTCTTTACGTCCACCGAAATCCTGCCCCCAAATTAGGATGCCAACGCTATGATAGCTTTTAAGTAAGATTGAGTCATTTGTAAGAAAGAATACTGTGGCATATCTGAATATCTTTTATTTCAAGTTTTATATATGAAATTTCAGAAATATGTGTAGGACTCGTCAGTTTCTTTAAGGTTGAGAATTTGAAACCATTTTAGACAGTCTGCTTTAAAAGGATGATAGCATTTGACTATTCCTAAAGACAAGCACGTTGGTAATTCATAATAAATAAATGTTGTAGTTTTAGCTAGGGGCATGTATTATTCATTTCTACTTTAATAAAAGGAGAAGGTCTCTGTTTCAGCCACTGCTAACAGGCAAAACTGTTCACAGCCATCTTTGAGTTTCCACAGAACCTGCTGGCCTCTCAACTTGCACAGCCAGAACAAGCTATCATTCTGAATTTTCTAGAATCAAAGAAAGCCATCTACACTCATCTGACCCTACTTCAAGAAAGGGGATGTATTTATGACATTTTGTCTTATCATTTTAAAGTTGAATTCATGGCATGTGTGTAGTTTTATACCGCTGATACAGGAAAAAAATAAAGTGCTGATATGACATTATTTCAACTATAAGTTATATATTTGCATATTTTTTAAGATTCTGCTTTGTCTAATTTTCAAATTGTTGCAGTTTAACTTTAATTTTTCAATTATTTTTATCTGTCATTTTTACAATAAAACCATTTCAGTATATTAGAGGTACTTAACTTGTTTGTTAATAGAAATAAAAGTGTACAATAACATGAAAAAAAGCAAGACAAATGTGAACATTTTCTACACACTGTCAAAAGCAAAGCCCTCAATAATGAAATACAACATGTCTGGGTTTCATTTTTTTAAGTTGTTGAGGACTTATATTTTCTTAATTTCCCTGTTTTCTTGAAATGTGTATTCAGTGAGGTTTCAGTAACAAGTTAAATGAATATAATCTTTCTTGCATAAAGTTTCAGTTCTTTAATTATATAACCACACTATTTTTTTGTAAACAGGTATATTACAACACAGTAAAATTAACATCAAATAAATGATTCTTAAAAGCAGTAATTCACCAATATGGTACAGCAAACTTGTTTGATTTCTTTGTTGAATTAAAATTGTCAGTACTAAATAATTCAATTTATTTCCAGTTGAAACAGACATGATCTTGTAAATAGAGGATGCTCAAATCTATCACATGCTGGCTATCTAGTTTGAGTAATTAACATTTCATATCCATTTCTGACATATTATGTCTTTGAGTCGAACAACTAATTAAAAATTGAAAACATATAGTCCGCTTCCTACACTGTTGTCTGCATGGGTGTACTTTTTGCCTGTGATTATTTGCATGTGCATTTCACATATGAAATTGTTATAAACAATTTAATCTCAAAGTATCAGTATCAAATCACATATCTCAGCAGCTACTGAGCTATATTTTCTCTCACCAAAATAATATTCTCTTTTGCACATTTGTATTTTTCATGAGGACATTATTTCATCACTGAAACTTAATTTATGAACTTTGAACAATTCTATTAGATAAGGAGTTCTTTGCTTGACTGACATACCCAAATGTCTAGCCGTTGAGACCAGGGTTTCTACCAACACTGACAGCGTAGTTCTGTGAAGTCACATACACCCAAGAGGGACAACACACTCCCATAATTTGGCAATAAGAATAAGCACTGCTGCCATAAATATTTTAGCACAATTTCTTGTAAAATAAACCAGAATTATAAAGAATATTTTTATATTATAAGAAGTGATATTACAGTAGAGTTGACGAGTATTCACCTAGAAGTCTTCTATTGTTCATACGGGATTTGTTTAATTAAAAGTATGTTCTCTTTAATTCCACTAGTGTCTTATCTGTGTTCAAACTTCATTGGAATATATTTTTTTAAAAAACCTGACAGAGGCCGGGCGCTGGTGGCTCACGCCTGTAATCCTAGCTACTCAGGAGGCTGAGATCTGAGGATCGCGGTTCAAAGCCAGCCCAGCCAGGAGAGACCGTGAGACTCCTATCTCCAATAAACCACCAGAAAACCGGAAGTGGCGCTGTAGCTCAAGTGGTAGAGCGCTCGCCTTGAGCTGAAGAGCTGAGGGACAGCGCCCAGGACCAGAGTTCAAGCCCCATGGCCGACAAAAAAAAAAAAAAAAACTTGACAGAAGGAAAATATTTATGAGTATTAGGAATATTTCTTGGTGGTGTTATGTCTCTTCCTATGAGATCCCTTAAGTTACTTATCTACTTAAAACAACCTTTCAGGAAGAAATTGAAATAGGAATAATCTATCAAGTTACAAGGTGAGAAAAAGGGTGCATTTTTATTTTATTTTATGTTGTTTTGTTTTACTAGATGCACCAGGGAAATTAGCCAGAAATGTATGGTTTCTGTTGTTTTATAGCAGGTAATGTGATATGGAAATAGAGCTGAAGGGCAGCTGAAGGACCATTAGCTGGGTAATAGGCTGATAGAGCCTATCAGACAAAGTTTATTCACAACTTTCCAACAAACAGTGCTGTAAATGGAATAAAAACCCTTGTATTTTCTTTTTTAATACATTTTTATTGTAAAAATATTGAATAGAGGAGTTACAGTTACATGAGCAAGGTAATGAGTACATTTCTTATCAAGCATTGTTACCTCCTCCTTTGTTTTTCTCTTACCCTCCCTTCTCTCCCACTTCCACAATTACCCTCCTTCTTCTCCCTCCCCCCTTCCTTCTTAAATTGTAAAGTTCGTTTTTCAACATAGTGTCTTGTACATCTCATTGTGACAATGGGTCAACCTGTATTCCTATTTAAGCATTTTGTTTTTTCCCTTCCCCTGCCCGAATTAGTGAAGTGTATACACAAGATGTAGGGCACAGACATCAAGTACAGTGAAAATAGGTGTTCTACCATGGGGGAGGAACATACCCAGAAACAAAAAATTCACATAGTATGCTATAAATATGCTAAGAACAATAGCAAGATAGAAAAAAAAACACTTATGTCCCTATCTTGGGGTTCATTTCACTTAACATCATCTTATCTGGTCATATATACATAGCTTTTGACCTTTTTGCATATCACAGACATATAAGGGAAATTATTGCAAATAAGGGAAACCATGGGACCTATGTTTCTTTGGGCCTGGCTTACTTCACTTAATGTAAATTTTTTCCAAGTCTTTCCATTTCCTAACAAATGTGATGATGTCATTCTTTCTGATGGAGGCATAGAACCAGTGTATTTTCATTCTTACAATCTTCACATTGAGTTTTACTGAAACATAAGACTTCCTAAATGCTGATATTTATCTCAAAATCTGAAATAAAGTAGTACCTTTATACTTAACAATCAAAATGCTCATACATCATCCATATTCTACAAGGTCAGATTTTTATTTTCTATGAAAAAAAAAGAAGAGTTTGTCTGCACATCAAGGAGATTGTAAGAAGCCTCACACCTGACTCCTAGGGCTCTTTATCAGTAGCAGCCTGCATTTTGTTTGTTTGTTCATTGGCTTTTTACTAGTACTGGGAATTGAACCCAGAGCCTCTGACTTGGTGTTTATTCTACATCTTGAATTACATGCACAGTCTTTTGCTGCTTCAGTTTGTTTTTCAGATAGGTCTCATGCTTACTTTCCAGGCTGAACTTGAACCGTGCCTCCCAAGCAGCTGGGTTAAAAGGCATGCACTGTCACAGCAGCTTTGATATTCTTTCCTATACCAAACACTGATTAGTTAAACCATATACTGTTTCAGTCTGTACACCAGTTTGTAAGTACTGAGATTATGATATTTTAGATTATTACGGTATTAGGTTATACATAAACCTTGTCAAAGAAGACTCTGCAAAAGAAATTTTCCAGAAAAAAAAGACTGTGTTTAATGAGAAATCGTGGGCAGTGGTTTAGAGAACCACACACGGCACAACTTCAACATGTCCGAAATAATTCCGACTCAGCGTCAGGAGCAAATACACTGGAGAGAAAGCTCTAGAGAGACTTGGATGCTCCTTGAGTAAGTTCGAAGATTCTGTTGTTTGCTATGATATATTTTTGATCAAGGTAAAAGGAAAACTAAAAGAAAGTGACCATGTTTAGAATGTCTGTCCCTTTCTCCTTCCCGCCTCTCTCCCTCCCTCCCTCCCTAACTCACCACAGCCTATTTTGCTTAAGATTTTGTCCAAATTTCATGGTGGCATGGACAGAGTTCAATTAGTTTACTTTAAATGCTAGCTATGTTATCAATCTAAGTGGCTTTGTTCCTGTAGAAACAAATGGAAAGTTATTCAGGAAAATGTAGCAAATGAGTTATTTTTGACCATTCATATCCCATCTCATTTGTGATTGCCTAAAAGCATTGACTACAGGTAATATTTCTAAGTGGAGCTCCCAGGTAAGTCACCTTCCTGAAACTTGAATGAAAACAAAGTGATGCCAAGCAGACAACCACGTGAAACTTTCTGGTAGAACCCCTGTGACAGCCCATCCTTGCTGAAAGCAAGACTTCAGGCACGGAAGGCTGGGTGCTGTATGCCGAAAGCTTGCTCAGATCTTCACCCTTTGAACCCTGGCCTCTTGACTCAAAGCTGACAGCCAGTCAGTTATGAGCCTCGGTTGTGTCCCAGTTCCAAGCTGGACACATGAGCGTTAGTAGCAGTGACAGGCTTCTCTAACATAGCTGTCATCTGGTCCATTCTCTACCAAAAAAAAAAAAAATCAACATAATTTACTCTAAAGGGCTTTCTGAGAGAGCCTAATGCATTTTCTTTCTTCCCTTGTACAGTGCGGAATTTAGGACAGCTTATTTTAATTTGATGACCTGAACTCTGATCTAATAAGGGACAGCTGTGGCAGCTAAATCCCTCAGGCCATTTATTGTCAATTAGAATAAATCCTAAATAAACTCCCTTCATTCTAAGCCTGACCCATTCTTGAATGGTATGTAAAAAAAAAAAAGAAAAGAAAAAAATAACACTTAGAAAAGGAAATGCGAGGAACTGGAAGAAAGGGCGAGTGGAATGTAAATAGTATGAAAGAGAAGACTCCTCAAACAAAATTAGAAAGACGAGCAGCGATAATGACATTTTGATGTCGAATAATTGCTATTGAATTTTTTTGTATCATGCAAGATATCCATGGGGAGAATACAAAGGAATATCAAGCTGTCAAATAAAATGTACTGTGTTATTAGAGTTAAGCTAAAAATAAATGCATTTTATGTGAATAAAAAGTCTTTATTCAAACATAGAAGACAAAATGCCCTAGAAACATAGATTAAAATCCTCTTCTGCCTCTCATTCATTATATATATATACATATATATATATATATGAATTTCACAAGACCTAAGACACAAGTCCAAATCCATATACATCTGCCAGACAAAAGTTTCTTTAAATAATATTTATTTTCCCATGAGAGATAAACTCTAGTTTGTATTCTATTCCATTCTGTCACATTTCCACAAAATTGATACCAGCAGTTTCTCAAAGGACAAACCCTACAGTTACAAAAAAATATGTTTGAAAACCAAGGAACAAAATACAAAAAAGAATATTTCTAAACAAAAGTTTAAGAATTTCTAAGTACTGATGGAAGAGGACTTAGTGGCCCAACAAACAAGAAAATGCATTCTTATGTTATGAAAAAATAATCCATTATAATATCATCTAAGGTTTTGTTGGGCCTGAAAGGCAAAAGAGATGGTGTGTGTGTGTGGGTGTGTGTGTGTGTGTGTGTGTGTGTGTGTGTGTGTGCTTCATGAACCAAAGCCATGCACTAATTGCTAAACTCTAACTTTGTTCTCAAGTTTATAAATTATGAAAAGATATCTTTTCAGCAGCCCTCTTGTAGAAATAGTAGTAGAAGTAACCAATATTGTGTGAAATAAAACCTCAAACACTCTGAGAAATTTAGTATATACAGCTAGTTGTTATCCATATTTTCAGAACATGAGAACTATTTTAAAGGGATTGGCTGCCAGAACTATGTTGAGATTGTACAGTGCTCTTCAAAGTGATTCTAGAGGATTCACAGGTAGAATGGTTTAAAGTGATCATTTTCCCTCTCCAAACATAGATCTGTTGAAGATCACTGTCAGTTTGTAGGCACAATCACATGAGACTATCTTTCTTTGTCTCTTGGGCAGATCCAGGAACAAGCTATATTGGGGCTGGTTGTATTAAGGACATTTAAAAGGTACCACAAAAATTATCTCTTTAGAGTTTCTACAGCGTTCATTATCTTCAACTTGCAATGGTGAGGTAGAATTAAAATTCTTTCCCGAAAGATGTTCATTATTTTACTGTGGTCTAGGCCTTAACTCCTACCAACTATGTTTTTGTACATGTATATAAACTCTTTGGTTTGATTATATGTTCTCTTAAATTGATATGTGTCAAGAAATAAGAAGGATCACGATTAAGCAATGAAGACCAACTATGACATTTTTGTGTACCAGGACTGGGCCTTGAACTCAGGGCCTGAAAACTATCCCTTAGCTTTTTCCTTCAATGCTGGTATATTTTACCATATGAGCTACAGTTCCACTTCTGATTTTTCCTTGATTAATTGGAACTAAGTGTCTCATAGAGTCCTGGTTGGACTGGCTTTGAACTGTGATCCTCAGATCTCAGCCTCCTTAGTAGCAATGATAACAGACATGAGCCACAGGTGTCCACCTTAAATTTGACTTTGCAAATTTTAATTAATTTATAGATATCTCCAAATAACAAACCCCATCCAAAAAGCTGTCTTCAGCAATCATATATACAAAAACTGAAAAATTTCAGGAGATAATGTATTGTGCATTGGACTGTATATTATAAAACAATACTGTAGGCCAGATATTCCTTTTTTCTCAAATAGCATGTTGTTTTTTTATACACGTTATCAAATAGCAGTAGAATGAAAAGGGCAATAAGAAATCTAATATTCCTTTTGCTCTCACAGTAGTGTGTTCATCCACTGGGATATGGATTGCAGTCAAGCCCAGAGTGATGGCAAGGTTGTACAAATCTTTAGCAGTGAGGTCCAGAGTTGAGATTCACATCAGCACCACAGTGGCTGTGTCGACATATAGACACACTGGACTAAAATGCCATCCTAAAATACCAGGAGCAATCAATTCTCTACTGTCCTCGCATAGGAGGCAGGCATACCATCATAATTTAGGCAGATCTAGCCTTGCTTCTTCTCTTTGGTTGTTTATTCTCCTCTTCTCACTATTCTCTGCTTATCTTGGAACCTCAATCTAGAGAAAACGATGTTGTCCTTCATGGTTTCTCAAACATAAATCAGCATAAATGAAGAATATTGAATAGTACTACACACAACAATGTATCTAGTTTTCTGCTTGGTGACCACTGGTAAAAACAGTAGAAATATGCTATAAATATTTGTATATTTAATATCTGAATTATATAAATTAATATGATCGGTATTAATGTTTTGTTAAAATATTAAATATAAATGTTTACATTATATTTAAAATATAAAATATTAATGTAAATATGAATAGTAGAAATATTACTAGACATAATAGATACCCTACTAGAGGGTTACCAGGGATGCTAAAAAGTTATCTTTTCATACTTTAAGTTATAAAAGGATGCCATGAGTCAGGTAGATATTTCACTACTAAAAATAATGGAACTACTAAGTAAAGGAACTCAGAAGATTGCTTTTAATTCTTGATACTCAGAAGTAAAAATAGAGTAGATTAATCATACATAGACACACATGCACACATGCACACTCATGCACTCACACACACACACACACACACAAATACTTTGGACAAAAGTATTTTCAACCTCCTTTATTTTTATTGCTGTTTCTTTATGTGATGAAATATAAAATATAAGGTAAAAATTAATCTAAATGATAGAAAAATTCCTTTTATGTCATGACCTGGATTCTCCACAGCTCAACAGTAAGTGATTAAGAATCATGTTCCTGGGTCTTAAACAACCATCCACAACAATTAATTGCAATGTTTACAACTATTTAATAATCTATAAAATACTTACAATATAGTAGAAATAAAACAAAGTTTAGTGAAAAATTAAAACATGATATGGCCTTGGAGGGCCTGGACACTAGCCTTACAAATAATTTCTTTGATCGTTTAACCCTTGTCTGATGAGATTAAGTAATATGTGGAAAACTGTAAGGGCAATAAAATAAGCAATGGCTTTTACTTATGGTAAATTCAACTGAAATAACTATGCCACTGTCAAATAACTCTCAGAACATGCATGTTGCACACATCCGTACATTCACAAAATACTGTGCATTTATGCCATAAGATGTTACTCAAAGAAAAAAAATACATTTCCAAGAAAAATGATGGAACTGGAGACTATGGAGTTGAGGGGATGAGATTAACAGAAAGCCATGAATAGCATATTTTCACTTATTTATGGACTATAAACCTAGAATAATGATGATGGTGGTGATGATGATGATGATGATAATGATGATGATGGTGGTGGTGGTGGTGGTGAAGATGGTGGTTATTACACTAGACATTTAATGGGACATGGATAGAAAAGAGAGAGTCTTGGGGTTGATAACAGTAGGAGAGGGAGGTAGGAAAGATGAGGATACTGAGAGGTGAAAAAGACTGAAGGGAATCACACACACAGAGACACGCACCAATACACACACAAAACTTACCAAATAATATTTGGAAAGGTGGGGTGGAGGGAGGGCTGCGATTGGAATATGATGGAGGAGTGAATTTGATCAAAGTGTACCATGGGGCTTGTAAAAAACTTCCCCTAGGTATAAGGACGTGAATTGATTAAAATGAAGTGGCAGAATGAAAATTAATAATAAACATCCTACAAACATAATGAGAAGAAAACTGAAGTAGTCATACTAATCTCATATAAGATAGAGCATCAAGTTTAAAAATAGATATGGAATTCATTGAGAAGAAGTATACGTTCTCATAAATGGATTTTATAGCAAATCAAAACAACATTGAGATACCACCTCACTCTAGTTAGAATGGCAAAAATCAAGAACTCTAACAACAACAGATGCTGGACGGGATGTGGACAGAAGGGAACCTTACTTACTTCATTGTTGGGGAATGTAAACTTGTTCAACCACTTTGGAAAGCAGTATGGAGGTTCCTCAAAAGACTTCACATAGAGCCAGGCGCTGGTGGCTCACACCTGTAATCCTAGCTACTCAGGAGGCTGAGATCTGAGGATCGCGGTTCAAAGCCAGCCAGGCCAGGAGAGACTGTGAGACTCCTATCTCCAAGAAACCACCAGAAAACCGGAAGTGGCGCTGTAGCTCAAGTGGTAGAGTGCTCCCCTTGAGCTGAAGAGCTGAGGCACAGCGCCCAGGCCCAGAGTTCAAGCCCCACGGCCGACAAAAGAAAAAAAAAGACTTCACATAGAGCTCCCCTATGACCCAGCAATCCCATTTTTGCACTTTTGGGCATTTACCCAAATGTTTACAAACAAGACCACACTAAAGCTACCAGCACAACCATGTTTATTGCAGCATTATTTACCATAGCTAAGATATGGAACCAACCCAGATGCCCCTCAGTAGATGAATGGATCAAGAAAATGTGGTATATATACACAATGGAATTCTATGCCTCCATCAGAAAGAATGACATTGCGCCATTTGTTAGGAAATGGAAAAACTTGGAAAATATTATATTAAGTGAAGTAAGCCAGGCCCAAAGAAACATAGGTACCATGGTTTCCCTTATTTGCAATATCTAGTATATGTATGAGTCAACCGGAAAAGGTCAGATAATGTGATGTTAGGAAAATGAACCCTTAGATATGTATTTTAATGTTTTTTTCTTTCATGCATTTGTTTCTAACACATTTATAAGATTATCTCTTTGTTGCTTTGTATGTCCCTCCCCCACAGTATAACCCCTGCTTTCACTATATTTGAAGTCAGTATAACTTGTGGAGGAGATGGGGAAAAACAAGTCGCTTAAGGATACAGGTGGACATGTTGGAACAATGAGAAGCACAAGTTGTCATGTCGAAAACGAGCTTTACAACGTTGGTGTAGGGGGAGGAAGGATTGGGTGGGGGGATGGAAGGGGAGGCTGGGAAGGGATGTGAAGGGTAAACAAAGGAGGAGGCTGCAATGCTTGATAAGAAATGTGCACATTATCCTGCCCATGTAATTGTAGCCCCTCTGTACAGTATGTTCACAAAAAATAAAAATAAAAAAATGGATTTAATATCTTATAAATAGATCTCCCAAGAGTAGATAATGATCATTGAACATTAAGTGTTTAGAATACTATTAATTTTTCCTACTGGTTGCAAGATGGCATTAACCATAAACCTTGTGCATTTATGCTAAATAAAACCTTATCTGAGCATAACTCAAACCCAAATCCTACTCTGGGAAGGGACGTAGGATAAACTCAAGTGAAAACACAGCAGTTCATTAAGAAAAAAACAAACAGAAGACAGGTTGTTCTTCTGATGTCTTGATCAATAGTGAGGAAGATAATAGAGAAATGGCAAACTACAAGAGAAAACTAGATGGGTTCAATATGTCATGCTGATTCAAATAGATAGTTTACTCAAATGTATTTCCCAAATTAGAAAAGATTTAAGAGATGGACAGTTCACACAGCAGGAAAACTGACAGCCCTGACGTTGAGTTCAGTGAACCCCTGACTCTGACATTGATACCCCTGGTGACTTTGGAAAGAGTGTTCAATCTCCCATGTCTGAATGCACTGATGCACAGAATTAGACTGATGAGCACATTTCTATTTCTAATTGAGATATTGCAAATTATCTCTGAGTGACAAGGTCCTGGTACAATTGTCATAACTGGTGTTACTTGTGTTTCACATAAAAAAAGAAGCCAGTACCTTCTTATCTTGACCACAAAGCAGGAGGTTCTGGTCCTTGGTTCAATGTTACATTGGTATATTTGTGTTTTCAAGAAACACCTTACATAAATAATTCTACAATATCTAAGTATAAGTTAATGTCCTATATATGTATAAAAGTTGCATTTATCATGCACTTTGCTAAAAATATATCTATTTGTATATACAACTTTTATTTTCTAATAATGGCTTTTCCTTGGTAACATTTCTTAAAGGTTTTTAACAGTGGGTTTTTGTCACTTTAACATATGAATTTAAGTAGATAGACCCAGATGGATGGATGTAGAAATTGGTAGAGGTTCTGCCTACCAAATGCAAGGCCCTGAGTTCAAACCCAAGAACAAAAAGTCTTTAAATAGATGCATTCGCATTCTGTTTCTGAGGATAGGACATGATTTTGGATAATTGCTTTGCTTTCTTTTAGTTTTTTTCACATATATTTCATATATGTGTGTATATATTTATATTAAGTATAAAATGCAACCTGTATGAATTTTTATGTTAATCACGTCTGAGTAATATGTTACTCCTCATAAGGCACAATCACATTTCTTAAAGACAGGTAGAGTGTTAACTTATCAGTTACTACACTTCCAACATGAACTTAAGTACTGTGTTGATTTATATTCTAGCTCATGGGTAATAATTAACCTATTTTTAAGTTTAGCTTCCCATGGTGTTTACACTGGAGAATTTACATTGCATACACATACTCTGTCCATTCACATAATTCATTATTTATGCCAAAAAGTATTTATTTAATGTCATATGACTCTACATGAAAGGTTAGTTACACTTCCACTCAGTACATATATGACATGTTTCATATGATAAAATAATGTTTTTTAGGATTAATTTTTGTACTTGTAAATAAATAAGGGAGTGACTGATTTAGCTTAAACAGTAATGAGTCATGCCTTATGAGTATGTAAATAAGTAGATATTTGGCATGTTTGATACTTACAAGGGAAATAGAATTGCCTACTTTTTTAAAAAAGGAAGAGAGCTCAATACTGTGAAGCCAAATGAAAATATAAGGATCTCCCTTCACACTAGAAAAAAAATGTAAATCACTGTGCAACATTTGGAGCTGTCACAGTAGAGTGTGATTTCTCAACTCTGCTGTAGAGCTGAGTTGATCTGCAACCATCAGATGCAGGAAAAACTGACAGATTTTACCAAAAAAAAGAGACAGAGAAGATATAAAAGAGAGCAGAATAGAGCCTTGAAGAATAGTAGCACAGTTATTATCGGGTTTTTTTCTTCTGACACACATTTTACAATTAGCATGGCCTTACATCCATGTGTGCTGGGGGGGGCGGGTCCTGGCTTCTACTTCATGGTTCTAACATAATTACTATTATCAGCTCTTTTTACGCTCACAAATGTCTCTATTTAGAGAATAAATTATATGGTCACCCTTCTGTAACAAATACAACAATGAATTTATGGTCCCAACCATAAAATGCTTTTAAGCTAAAGTAAAAAAAAAATCAAACCTACTTTAATGACATGAGTATAGAAGGAAAATATAAGCAATTCACTAAATTTGCATTTAATAAAATCACCCAAAACGGAATCTTAAGCAGCAATCAGGCCTTTTTCTGTCACTTAGCCTTTTGCCTGTGGTGTATTTAAGAATAATTATAGTACAATTACTCACCTGCATCAAATTTGAGGCTCCTGCCTAATGTTTACCACAAGACTTTACAATGGATATTTAACTCACGAATGATAAGATGGTAATTATCAAACTCCCTAATCTTGTTCAAAATAAATAAATACTCCAACAAACAAACATCAAAAATAAAGCCAATTTTTGCTAACTGGAGGCAAATGGTGGTTTTGGAACAAACATTGAAATGTGGTAAGCAAAAGATAAAGCTAAAAGTCTCTCTAAATATCCTTAAAATAAAAAAATATTTCTGAGTTTGGTTTCGCAATGCCAATGGCTATAAGGAAATTAAGTGGAATACAAAACAAAAAGCAGAAAAGAAATTAGCCAACAAAATAATACAGAACTCTATTACCGAATCTGTGATGTCATATACAAAATTTAATTAACAAACATATTGTCTTCTCTAGATAATTATCTTCACCCTTTACCCTCAGTTGTTGTTGTTGTTGTTTTATTGTGCTGGTCCTAGGGCTTGAATTCAGGGCCTGGGTGCTCTTTCTGAGCTTTTGTGCTTAAGGCTAGCTTTCTATCACTTTGAGCCACCCTGATCAGAGATAAGAGTCTCACTAACTTTCCTGCCCAAGCTAGCTTTAAACTATAATCCCCAGGTCTCAGCCTCCTGAGTAGCTAGGATTACAGGTGTGAACTGCCAGAGCCTGGGACCCTTTATTTTTAATAGTGTAATTACACATATTTTCCAGAGTGTAATCATTTTCCATTTACACATTTAATTGTGTCCATAAAATTAACTTTGGCTTACGTTCACACTTGAAAGACAAAACACAAGCTACAGTATAAAAATATTATATATGTCTATTGAAGTACTGCATCTATGTATTTATATTCTATAAAGTAACAGTATGTGGATTTTCTATACAGATATATCAGGCTGCATTCAAAACACAAATGAAGATTTCATATCCCTGGCTATGGCTGAGCCCTGCACTTGTTCCATATCAATGCTTCATAAATCTCACTGAGGAAGATTTAATGACATCAATATATTGGTGCTCTTATATAGTCTTTTGGGTAAGCTAAAAAGTAGCACAATAATGTCGACTTAATTCATGCTAGGTAAATCTTCCACGACCTTGTTGTTTAACCAAGTGTAATGTTTATGTCTTTCAAGTTAATATATTGGGAAACAAACTAACATTTGTTCTTACTATTTGGGGTAGAAATGGATAGTAAACAAAAAAACTTTATTTTCCAGAGGACATATTACATATCCTGTCTGTGGCTCATATTTATGGTCTCTCTTCTCAGTAACTCATCTGCAAACTACCTTGCCCTGTAATTTTATCCAATAAAAATTTTAGTAATTTCAAATTATTAAAAGAATACAGACTCAAAACAGTCTCGAAATAGATATATATAAAGAGGAGCTGGAAGTGGCGCTGTAGCTCAAGTGGTAGAGCGCTTGCCTTGAGCTGAAGAGCTGAGGGACAACGCCCAGGTCCAGAGTTCAAGCCCCACGACCGACCAAAAAAAAAAAAAAGAACAAAGAGGAGCATGAAATTTGTGAAGATTTGACTTGGATATATTTAGTGACTAATAGCTGTGGCACCTAAATTTGGAAGAGGTGATAGAAAAATATTATAGATGACAGTGAAGTAGGGGAAGAATATTGGTGATGATTAACTAAGATAATATGTTCTTTCAAGGTCATTTATATAGAGAAAATGTTCACTTTGGCTCCCAGTTTTGGTGATTTGCATCCATGACCCATGTGAGCTTCCCCAGTGGGGCAGAGCACCATGGTACAGAGCACGTGGTGGAGCAAATCATTCCCTTCCTGGGAAGTGAAAAACAAAAAATACCTGAGATCCAACTATCCACTTCAAGGGCATAATGGTCATGACATAAGAAAAGACAAACTGCATGGAGTTTTCATGACCCAGGGAACTGCTGAGAAGCAATCAGAGTAGAAGAAATAATGGTGTGTTTTGAAGGTATAGCTTAATTGCTATGCTTACCTAACAAAATCAGAAGGGTAGTGCTGATTTGTCTTTCTTTATAACTTAACACAAATTCAGTCCATGGTTTGCCACCTGTAATAGCCTTTGAAAGCTTGCTTTCCCACTTGGAAAGGTGAATAGTCTCAAACACTTTCTGGAACACTGAAATTGTCTCTCAATAAGACCCACCCTCTCAAATATGAGTACCACCACTCAGCAATCACACCATCCTAAAAAGCTGCGAGAAACCAACAATTGAGAGTACACAGGAGATAAACACTTCTACAAAGCCTGGTCCCACATGTTCAAATTGCCAGATCATGAAATTGGTAAATAAATGGCCCAGTAGTGCTTCAATGAAAGACTTCAGTGAGGATGAAGGAAAGGAAGTTCAATGAGCACAATGATATCTGAGGGAGAATGACTACTGAAATAAAGAAAAATGTATTTTAAAAGCTAAGAAACTTCCAAGAGTTTGAACAAACAAGAGGAATCAAAGCATAACGAGAGAAAATAAACAGATAAATGAAGTTAATAATCCAATGCAGAATATGGAAAAAAAATCAGTAAAGAGGTAGAAACAGAAAATTACCAAAAAGAAACCAATAAAAAAAACCTAAGGTTCTTAACTGCCCTAAATAAAAAAAAAAAAACTCAACTGAGCTGGGAACCTGTAATCCTAGCTACTCAGGTGACTGAGATCTAAGAATAATGGTTCAAAGCAAGCCAGGGCAAAAAAGAAATTCCTGTGAAACTCATCTCCAATTAATTACTCAAAACCAATGCAGGTGTGCTATGGTAGAGCACTAGCCTTGCACGCCAAAGGGCTCAGGGATGGTGCTCAGGCCCTGAGTTCAAGTCTCACAACACACACACACACACACACACACACACACACACACGTGCGCACGCGCGCATGTGCTTAACTGAAGCCTATATAGTAAAATAAAAGAAACTGAAAAAAAAAGGTATCAGTGGGTGAAGATAAAGTATTGAAATTTTATTCACTAATCCTACACATTAAAAAAAAAAGATTAAAACGACTTGAGACACCAAGGTGTGTTACCAGACCTCTGACGCTAATGAAAGGTCAAATCTACATACAGAGGGGATAGTTGAGGTAGAAGAAATAAAACTTAAATGCATTGAGAATGTATTCAATAAAAAATGGCAGAAAACTTCCCAAACTTTGAGAAATAGACTATCAGTCTGTATATAGAACTCCAAATAAATATGGCCAGGGAAGAAATTCCCTGACAACTTACAATCAACATACAAAGTAAACAGAATAAAGAAAAAATGTACAAAGCTACAAAACAGAGGAAGGTAGTAATTTCCAAAGGCAATCATGTACTTTGCGGGGGGGGGGCAGTGGACATTTTTTTATAGTGATTATATCCCAAGACATCCTACAAATCTGAGCAAATACTTCCTTATATTCTATCAGACTCTTATGGAATTAAACTAGAAATCAAGAGCGGGGAAAAAAACACTGCAGGAAGCATTCAGAAACTCTATGGCTCTATTGACCACTTGGCCCCCTATCTTTACTGAACAGACCTGAAAGTCTTGAATTTCATGACAAGACTCGTGCACAGCATCAAGTGCAATCTCCTTAGAGAAGCAACCGAGTATAAGTTATTGTTAAACGTGATCATTGCTCTTTCCTTTCTTTTTATATCTCCTTTTTCCTCACTGCAGAAACGAATTGCCACCTGAGTCTGTTTCATTCTTTACAACACTTCTCTCTACTCCTGTCTTCTCACCTAACATTATTTATCCCCAGAGACCTTCACAGCCCTTCATATTCTATCATTGATTTTGTCATTTCCACCTTATTATACAAATGTTTGCATTTTCCATATGGGCTAGGAGAATTAAGAGCAGGGGTTATACTTTTATTACCAGATACAGGGGTTCTTTGAATCTACTTCTGCTGTTCCTTGAACGAATGTGGTTTATATGGTATGTATGGCCCAGCTACTCTTCCTGGCAAAGAAGTGAACTACAAGATTTTTACCTTCAAGTGGAGAGGAAACTAGACTTATTGTTTGTTATTGTTGATTTAGAAAATACCGGTTAATTTTTCTGAATATCAGACTACAAGCTTTGCCCTCTTTAAATCCAAAAGGAAAACACAACTGGAGTTCTACTTTCCAAAGAGAGAACCAAAGGCTTTATAATAAATCTCATCTTACAACATAATAATGTAAAAAAAATCACAGGACCCCATGCCTTTTCATATCCCCATGCTTCTTGTTCAAATGTCATTTTAATTCTCAAATCAATTCCATGTGCTAATACTGTGAATGAGGAGGTCGCATGGCTCAGCCCTCGAGCTGGGACAATCTGTCCCTATTGCTTGATTTTCCAGTCCCAGAATGCCGCTACCATAAAGATCCGATGCAGCTGTGCCTTTGATATTTAGGAAAATATCTTGTCATCAGTAGTTTATGTTTAAGACATTTTGGAAAGCTGTACATCCTGGGGCTTCATGGCCCTGAGAAAACGCCCAAAGCCAAAGTATCAGCTGTGCAGAGATGAAGATATTCATGGCGCTGGATTCCTTCAGTAGGAACTAAAAAGCATGCAATGACAAGAACCTTTTTACATGATTGACCATCTGGAGAGAAGGAGTTAGTGGTCAGTGCTGCATTTCGTAGGAAGGATCTGTCTTTCCAGAATAAAGTATAGTGGCAATTATCAATGTGAACAACATGAAAATAGGAAAATTATGACCTAATCATTAATTCTCTAGAATTGAGGGGTAAAGGAAAAGATGCTGCAGTGCAGCAAAAATAAGATGCAATATGTGCTGTGCCAATACTACAGATGTTTTATTCAGCAGATGTAAGAAAGATCATCTGTTAAGTGCAAAGCGCTGTTCTGCTTCACCACAGGTCAAGCCCAGTGTTGGGATGGCCTTTCTCCAGCTGCTAACGAACTAGAGCTGGTTAATTATCATCTCTTCCTCTCATGCCTGTGATCGCCAGCATAGATTTCAGAGTGCAATGACTATCAATACTGGATCAAATTGGTTTTTGCATGGAAGACCATCTTTTCTTCTTATAGGAAAAATTTGATCATTTTCTCAATAAAGAGATTTCTATTTCTCTAAAGTTGATTACATGCTAAAAGAGAACCTAATGTTTAGAATACCAATAGCATTCATGGTGAACTTTTATGCTATTTTCTCCTTCCACACAACCCTGAATTGATGAGATTTTAATTACATGCCCCTTCCCTTCCACACTACACGAATTGGAAATTAATCTCCACAAAGAACTGGTAATTATAACAGTGGCAAAACATGGAGCCCTTTTGTTGATCTCCTGCTTAGCTAAAAGAATATCGTGGTGTTCCTTTTTACTTATGCCTGAAATGTAGGGGTTAAGTCACAAATGTTTAATAACATCAGATATAAGATTTCAGCTTCCATGTTCAGTTCTGATCTCCACACATTGGAATTAGTCACCTGTTATTCCATCATTAAATTCAGGATGAACAGAAACTGAACAAAAATTGCTGATGTCTTCTGTTAATCATTCACATCTCAGTCTAGCTAATGTACAAGCATTATATTGGTTAAAGAAGATAAACATATCTTCTGTTAACTGTCTCGTATCTTCTACATATTTACTACAATATGTAGTTAATACTATACCTTCACTAAATGAATAAAATGCATTTGATCTTCCTGGTTTTGTTTGCTGTCTTGTTCTGTTACAGTGCCATATATAATTTTATTGTTCCATTAATTTGGGTGCCACCCCCTGCAGTTTCTCTCTAATTCCTTTTTCTGAATAGACAAGGATTTTTCTGGGTACCTGCAAGGAACATAAATATTTGAAGTATTAGAACTGAGTACCTGAAAGACTATGACATGGTGTACTTTAAGATTTGCCTCTCTCTTCCAAACTCATTCTATTTTTTTGGGGGGGTGGAGGGGTCCGGTCGTGGGGCCTGAACTCTGGGCCTGGGCCCTATCCCTCAGCTCTTCAGCTCAAAGCTAGCGCTCCACCACTTGAACCACAACACCACTTCTGGCTTTTTTCTTTTTGCTTATGTGGTGCTGAGGAATCAAACCCAGGGCCTCATGCATGCAAGGCAAGCGCTCTACCACTGAGCCACCTTCCCAGCCCTCCAAACTCATTCTTGGCTTCTTCCTCAACACTAATATACTATGCATACCACTTGAGCTATTAGTTTTCAGGGGTGAAGGAAGAACACTGTGGTCACACAAGTGCCAGTTGAAGAAAATTCCCAAGAACCCTTTCAATAGATTCCTCCTCAGCCTATATTGTTACCATACTGTTGCATTCATTTTATAGAAACTTAACCTTCCCCAAATTCACACATTGCACTTTATATCCTGTGAATCTACCCTGCACAATGCAAGAAGTTGTCTAGAGTATAGCTGGGACATTAAATATATTTTCTGCAAAACATACAGGTCATTGATAACCTTTAAACTTCTAATTGATAATCATGCATATATATGCATGCATCTATCTGCCTGGTTGTCTGGAAAGACAGACACAATTTGGGGGCAGTAGAGTTTAAAAGGAAAGTGGAAAAATGTTAAAAATCTTGAAGTAATCTATCTCACTGAATATATTTGTAAGATAATATTGGTAATATATTAAATTATAAAATTGAAAGATTTTTTCATAACTTCAAAAAATAGGATAACAAGTTGTAAAATAGAAAAGCAGATTCCTAATAGAAATCCCCAGGGAACAGACCACCATACCAGAAGCAGCTTTAAAGGCAGATGCTTTGTTGCTGTTTTTGATGTACTATATGATTTCTTGTCTCTTTTGTATGTTCTTCCCCTTATGGTATATCTCCTGTATTTAATGTTGGTACCCTGATATTGTATATATGTTTATTTGAATTAGGGAAGAAAAGGGAAACAACAGAATTGTGAGACAAAAGACAAGGGGGAACCAATGCAACAGCATTACATGACAATCTGTTGGAAATGATCTGTACAACTTGGAGGGGAAGGGGGAAGGAAAGTGGGAGAAAAATGAGGGAAAGGGTAACAAGTTTGACAAGAAATGTCCTATTGCCTTTCTTAGGTTACTGTTACCCCTCTGTACCTCACCTTGACAATAAAAAAGAAATACTGAAATTTTTTAAAAAGGTAGATGCTTTGCCATTAAAAGCAATTAGTCCTGTCCTTTTCTTTCTCTTTCTCTCTCCATCTCTCTCTGTCTCTGTCTATCTCTCTCTGTGTCTCTGTCTCTGTCTCTCTCTTGGGAAGATCTTTAAAATCTGGTCATCTTTCCAACAAGATACAGAAATATATTCACCCATGTTTCCTTTGAGAAATCTATTTTTGAAATTGTTTTATCATTCTACCTTTGGTTGTGTTGACCTGCAGTTTTCAACATATCCTAGGTTTAATTTTGAACAAAAATATCAAACCCTACACATTTTCTGTCCTTGTCAACATTCTGAAAGTAATAAAAAGCCCTTGTTCCTGGTCTGTGGTCCTTGAGAATCTCCGCAAGGACTCTGGTCATGTTGATCAGGAAAAATGCTCAACTCATGAAATAGCTGACCTTTGCCGTGAGGATGAAAGCTATGCACTTGCTCCTGGAAGATCGCTATCTTTGTCTCACTCCTAAGTTATTTAGGGAGTCTACAAAGAATCTGAACTCAGTCTAAAAATTCAAGGGGGTCAGATTTCTCTCCCAAGAACACATTAAATCTATGCCTTCTTCTATTTTGGGGTGATGGCATTTGAACCAAATGCACAATTTGGAATAAAAGTGTGTACTTAAGTTTTGCTTTAGCTATTAATGTAGGATCCAGATTCTCAGGTGAAACTTTAAGGTCATCGATGAGACCACTAACATTCCTGTTCCTACTGAGAGTGGTGATAGCAACAAGAGAACACTATGCAGCTATAGCTATGACCCAGTGCTCATTCAGTGTACTATGCAATGCGTCCTTAACCAACTTACACACATCAACTCGTTCATTTGTCATCCAAATCAATGTTGCAATATGGATATCAGTATTACCCTGTTTAAATGATGAGGAACATAAGACCAGTGATAACGTGATTTCTGAGACATAAGTATTTTGTCCAAAACATTTCAAGGATCAGAAGGAAACTAGTTATCTGGAAATAGCACCTCTACTGGTAGGCAGTGTTAAAATATGTGATTAATACAGAGACCTGAAAGGTAGAGGGACTGAATAGAGCTCACATGTGAACTGGTGGTCACACATTTTCAATGTGGCAGATTCAGAGGTCCAGCATAAATGTCCATGGGGTTGTATCTCAACACTGTTTGGGCACCGTGGCACATGCCTGTCATCTCAAGCTATGGGGAAAGCACCATGGCTAGATGCAGTGGTATGCACCAGTGAGCACAGTGACAATAGAAAGCACAAATAGAAGGATCACATTCCCAGAGATCCTAGACATAAAATGGTAGCACACATACACACACACACCAAACAAAAAGGAATTGATACAACAGGTAGAGTGCCTGAATTGCAAGTGTGAGTCCCTGAGTTCAAGCTTTAATACCACCAAGAAGTAAATCAATAAATAAAACATTAAAATTAAATCTCTAATTGAATTATTGGCCTGTGCAAAACTTAAAATGCTTACTCTTTGCAATTTCTGGATGTTTCTAGTTTGAGTATAACTTGATTTTGCAGCATGAAGTTAGGCAAAAGAGATGCTTGTAATCTATGATATATGGTGTTCACTATAATATGCCTGTGAAGTATATACTTTTTAATGTCACAAAGCCCTATTTAAGTGTCAACACCATACTTTTAAGAGATTACATTTGATAATGACATGCTATCCATATAATTAGAACATGTGTTTTTTTCCTCTAATAATTTAGCAAATTAAATCTGCTATCTACTTGATCTGCAGACATAGACATTGTCTTAGTAGCTAACTAATTAGACAGACACCAATCAAGCCATTTGCTATTGTGATATATCTGGAGGTTTTGCCAGAATAATACTTAAACTGAATAATGTGACTCACTAGAAATTCAAATATGAAAATGAATTATTCAAATTGGAGGAATGAATAGCTGTTATTAAAATAATTCACTTATCATTTTTACTATGGATCAATTATTGTGGCAAGGTTACTTTTATTTACCAGTACTAATAGATCTATTGAGGGTCCATAGGCTGAGTCTTCAATAAGCAGTATAGAAGCCTGGAATGTGGGAAAAAATATAACATTGAGGGCAAATGGTCACATGTTACGAAAACACTGGCCTGGGAACATGTTTGGAGAAAGGATTTGGGGTTTCAGTTTGGATTCTTATTATGCCTAGGAGTCAGAGAATGAGAGATGTGAAATGAATACTTCATTAAGTATATTTGAAGAAGTGTTAGACTCCGAGGACAATCACTCCACCAGAAATATCAGTTGAAAAGTAGAAGAAGGCTACAAAGAGGACTAAAGAACTCACTATTTCCTGGCCAGAACTGGGTGGGAATGGTCCCAAGAGACAATAAGTACGCGTAGAAAACCAGTCAAGAGGAAGAGATTTGTAAGAATGGGATGAACGCAGGGTACCTGGGAGGGCTGGTTATGTGAATGGGGGTGGAGAAGGCTTGGCCCATCCCATCTCTATGAAGATTTTAATCTTCTCTGACTACTCTGAAGACCTAAAATACACACAAAGGTATGCCTGAGCAGAGACACACAATGAGTATATTTACCAGTACCCCTGCACTAGAAACTGAATCTCCACTAGTCACTTATGGAAGGGAGCAAGAGTAGTGAATTAAAAACAACCCTCTAAGATAATGACCAAATGGAATTAGCTGATGTCTTTTATTTGGGTTATCATTAAGTATGATCATTAAAATGAAATGTTCAGGGTGAGGCAAAAGAAAAAAAATTATATTCATGAATGCTAAATGGCAAGATAACATTTACTGTGTGTTTACATTACAAGAGGAATTATATTAACAAGCCGTGTACTGTAAATGCCCCATATAAAATCTGGTAGGAACTCATCTGTTAGTGCTTATTTAATTTTATTTGTCAGTTGTGGGGCTTGAACTCTGGGCCTGAGCACTGTCCCTGAGTTCTTCAGCTCAAGGCTAGGACTCTACAACTTGAGCCACAGCACCACTTCTGGTTTTCTAGTGGTTAATTGGAAATAAGAATCTCATGGACTTTCCTACCTGAGCTGGCTTTGAACCACGATCCTCAGATCTCAGCCCCCTGAATAGCTAGGGTTACAGGCATGACCCACCAGTGCCCAGCTTTCTAGTGCTTATATTCTTATAAAGAAGTACATGCTTGTAGACCTTGAGTAAGCTTGTTTGCTAGAAGCCTGTCCTGTGGAATAAGACACCATGGAATAAGACACCACACCATCAGCCACCTTTTCAGGGGGCTGTTGCCCCCCCCAAGCAGGCTATGTAAAGCTTCACTTCAAATCTCACAGGAGACTAGACAGATGATTTTAAAAATCGATATTTAAAAGGTTTTCCTAAAGCAATGCTCTTAGGAACAACTTATGATCCTTCTGCTCAGATTCCCATAGAAAACAATAAGAATTTACAATTGGTACTACTTTATTTGAGGTTAATTAAATTTCTTTAACCCATGCCTGTATTATTTTCATGTGTACACAGGTCTTTGTGTAATGCTTGTTTGTGTTTTCTCAACAGCCATGTGTGTAATTGTTCTGTGGTTTGTTTATTTCTGGAAGCACCAGGACTAGTAAGCCAAATGTACCCCTAACCCTCTAAATGATGTTTTGACTGTGACTTAGAATAAGTACATGGAATTCTAAAATGTAATATCTAATTTATTAAATGCACTAGAAATTAAAAGCATGCCTACATTAAAAGCTATTAGAGGCAGAAGAAGAAAAGTAGAGAGAGCATTGAAAATGCTCTGGAGAAAAACATTTTGTTCCATCTTAATAGATCAAGATTAGGAAATAATCAACAGCCAAATGCTTTTCCCACAAATGAGAAATCTCACCAGTTAGAAGCGAAAGGTGAACTTATATAACTTCATAATAAAAGGGCATTAAAGGGGCTTTTTAATGTCAAAAAGCCATTGGCTTGTGATTCGTTTCTACACTCTCAAGGTGAGATTTGCACTAATGTGATCTCCTAATGCAGGTGTGAGGGGTTTATTTCCTTTCCCTTTTTACATTAACAATGAGGTTTGTCACGAATTAAACAGAACTCAGTTTTAGGCTCTCCTGCCAAATATATTTTAAATGATACCTATCATTAAGCTTCAAAACAAAATTCATTTCTTAGAAATCATATGACATGATGAATTTTTACTAAATTGATTCCCAAAAATTCCAAATAAATCATCTAAAGTAAAATTAAATTTTGATAGCTAAAATAACTACATGATAACTAAAATAACTATGCTTCCTTAAACATTAGAGCTTTGTTGCATGTTTTTGTAGAGTATGAACAATTTTTAGCTCACAGCGAATTCTTTAATATATTTTGTAAAATAATCCTAAATAACACCTAATCGAAATTAGACAAAGGAATTATGTAGCAGTCAAGGAAGGAAATGAAGTAGACAGATAACAAAAATGTTTTATCACGGTCTAATTTATTTTCTGCATACTTAGATGCAAATTTCATAACTTGTTTTACTGTCTTTTTTTCCTTTTATTGTTTTTCTGAACTTGAAAAGGTTGGACAAGGCAGTTGCAATTTAATATATTTATCTTGTTTAGAAATGCAATTCTCAGATTTGTGAGTCATAATTTTTAAATATTTGATATTAGTATTCATGAATTTGGTGAGATAAAATAAATAACTTTAAATGTTTTAATCAACTCATATGAATTTTTGACATAACGGATGTTTACCCAAGACAGGTTCCAATAAGATGAGCAAGGCAAGGAACCTCAATTGCTTAACACAATCCTAATAAATTTCTTGCTATTGTTTTTAACGTATATAAAATGTACTATATGATTTTTTTTTGTTTCTCTTGTATGATCCTCCCCCATGGTATAATCCCTGTTTTCACTGTATTTGACATCGGTGCCCTGTATCTTGTATATACATTTTACTAATTTGGGGAGGGGAAGGGAAATAACAAAATGCTGAAACAAGGATACAGGTTGACCCATTGTAACAATGTACAAGGCACTATGTAGATAACAACTTTACAACTTGTGGGGAGGAGGGGAGAGTTGGGGAAGTAGGAGGGAAGGGATGTGGGGGAAAAAGGAGGTAACAATGCTCAGTAGAAAATGCACTCATTACCTTACTCATGTAACTGTAACCCCTCTGTATATTATTTTTACAATAAAAATATTTTTGTTGTTGTTTTTCCTTTGTTTTTCCCCTACTATCCCTGCCCTCCAAGACTACACCTCCTCTCCCTCCACCCCACCCACCCCCACCCCCCAGCCAAAGTCGTAAAGTTCGATTTTTGACATAGAGTCTTGTACATCTCACTGGACTGGGAAGGTTGCTCAGTGGTAGAGCATTTGCCTTGCGTGCATGAGGCCCTGGGTTCTATTCCTCATCACTAAATAAGCAGGAAAACATAAAAGCCGGAAGTGGTGCTGTGGCTCAAGTGGTAGAGCGCTAGCCTTGAGCTGAAGAGCTGAGGGACAGCACCCAGGCCCAGAGTTCAGGCCCCA
>NW_012267281.1:3082639-3119391 GCF_000151885.1 Dipodomys ordii
GCTCTTCAGCTCAAGGCTAGCGCTCTACCACTTGAGCCACAGCGCCACTTCTGGCTTTTTTCTTTTTGCTTATGTGGTGCTGAGGAATCGAACCCAGGGACTCAGGCATTCAAGGCAAGCACTCTGCCACTGAGCCACCTTCCCAGCCCCCTACACATCATTTTCATGTGTTTATTAGAAGTATGTAAAACAATAAAGTATGGATTGAATGACTTAAGCAACAGGAAATTATTTTCTTCTTGGACTGTGATGGCTAATTAATTTATTTGACACAATTGAAGAGCAGGTAGGTGTTTTTAAATAACTAATGATCTGCAATAGGTCTTGCTATTTTTGAAATACTTGTACATTATTAAATTAACAAATAATTGCACATTATATGAAATATCAGGAATATTTTAATGTTTATAAAACATGATTTATATGTATATGTATACATATAAATATAGACATATACATCTACATATGTATACCTATGCACATATGTATATGCATGTGTATTTATACACACGTATTGTCAAAAGACAAACTTTCTTAATTAGCAAACATCACCTGGAACATTGCTACTTGTGTAGTGAGAACATTTAGTATCCATGTTTTGAGAATGACTAAAGTTAGTACAATCCATCACTAACAGAATGTAGAAAATACTATTATTCCATAATAATAATAGCAACTGATGGAATAATTCATAGATGGTGAGAAAATTCTTCAGAAATCTAGTACTCCTTTGTTATTTGGATTTATCAATACAGATCTTGTACATTTTTTTCTTGCATGCATTATAGAATTTTTATTAAATTTCAAGGACAATAGCTAAGTTTCCCCTCATATCATATGCTAAAATGGGAAACTCTTTTTGCTAAATGAAACAGTAGTTGCCAAGAGCAGATTAGTATCTTAAATATTTTAATATTTATTCAGGCCCTCTAAAGTAGTATTATGTTTTCTATATAAGCCAATAGATTCCAAGTATGCTCTTTAATCCAGTGATATTAATTTGGTTTTCTGACTGTCTTCTTGGATAATTTCCAGTTGGATAAAAACTAATTCAAAAGATTATTTATTATATCATTAGGGTAAATGACAGCTATACATTTATCTTAATAGAAAATACCATCAATGGGAAATGTTATTTGGAATAGGCACATTTCTTTTATGGAAATAATTTAAAATGCAATAGAATGTGGTACAGCAATTCAAGAAATTATAAGCAGCATTATGGTGATCAAATGCAAATGTTCTAATATAATATTGATGATAGGGTTCAGAAATTATGATAAAATAAAATTATCTTCTTGGGATGTACCCTACATTTATTCAATTCTTCCAGAAAGAATGTGTGCTACAAAACATTCTATGCTGTGAGAACTGAGAGATAAGGAGAAATAGGGAATATTCCTGTAATATGTGCAGATTCAAAAACCAAAGCCCAAAGCATCTTGTATATCTCATCATTGCAATGGGTCTACCTGTATCCCTATTTAAACAATTCATTTTTTCCTCTGCTCCCCAAATTATACCAACATCAAATACTGTGAAAACAGGTGGGGAGGGGGAAATGTCTTTGTGGAGATGGGAGGGAAGGGATGGTAAGGGAAAAACAAAAGAGGAGGCAACAATGCTTGATAAGAAATGTACTCATTACCTTGCTCATGTGATTGTAACCCCTCTGTACAGTATTTCCACAATAAAAAAACTTATTAAAAAAATAGAGCCCAAATCAATACATGATCTAAATCCGTTGGTGAATCTATCAGAATGACTATATCATTAAGCACAGCATGAATTTTTCACTTTTTTCTAGCTCAGTAACTAATTAACCTACTTCCTATATATTTCCTATTTACTGAAATTACTTCTGGTAATTTGTTAAAATTTGAATTTAAAATATAGCTTAACATAATGTTAATGTCTCCATGGGGATAAAATATCGTGCCTGTGCCTAGGCCAACCTTCACGGTGGTCTTCCTGTTTATGTTTCCTGTACAGCTAGGATTCTGGGGACACACCATCACATCCAGGCTTCTATTGGTTGAAATTTTGCCAAGCCTTGCCTCAAAATCTGATCCTCCAAATCTTCACCTCCTAAGAAGATGAAATTGCAAATGTGAGCTAGCACATCTCACCTGAAATATGTACAATGTTTCAAAACTTGTCTCAGAAAGTGCATATAGTTATCGAGCTAGGGAGGAGATAGCATATAGATCAAGTGGTACAGCAGCTGCCTTGTAAGTAGGAAGCCTCAAGTTCAAACCCCAGTACCACCAACAAACAAAACATCCCCAAACATACATGACTACACTGCTTTTTTGTTTTGCTTTTTATTTTTGTATGCTGGCTAATATTCACTACTTTTTAAATTTTCACAGAAGTGAAAGAAATTTTACCTTGTGATCTCACAAAGTATCATTTTGATAAGAAGAAACTTCACAGCTTTCTACACATCTAATGGCTCAATTTCTCATTGCAAAAATTGGGCCTATTTGCATAGACTCTAGGTTCGAATCAGTGATGACAATAGCACCTAAAGCAATACAACCAACTCATTGTGCATTCACTTTTACTTTGTCTTCCTTTTTGACTTTAGACCATTCTATCCTCTTCTTCACTTTTTAAAAAAATCTGCCAAAAATTAATTTGTATAAGCTGTTTTCCTAAATTTTTAACTCAAAAGAATGGTTAAAAATGAACAAACAAATCATTCTGAAGAAAAATAGCATCAGTTACACCTGGTAATGTGTCACAATAACCAACAAAAGCCAACACATATTCTCACATAGCATCACTGCCAAATCGTTTCCAGGCTAGGAAGTGAAAATCATGATTGATCTGTTGCTGCCTAAAAATCTACAGCCATTTTTGTCCTAAGGGTGACAAGATGTCCTCACAGCAAATTTTCATTGCTTGTAAACGAATGCAGAAACTTGAATAGGGAGAATACTAATGAGAAGGATTTTATGAGACCAAAAAAATGGAAATATCCTGCACATTGCTTTAGAGAGGCAATCAAAACAACAGATGACTTTTAGAACGGAAGTCTCTTACCCATGCAAATGTGTCTAGGGAAGGCCTAGTCACAGCTGGACCTAGTTCAGTCAGAAAAGACACCTAAATCTGGAGAATGCAACAGAATAGTTTTTTCCCATATTTAGCAAGTAAGGATAGACTAGAATTTTCAGACAGACTGTGAGTATGGGAGGGATATGTAAAAGGTCCTAAGAATTGAAAGAACACAGAGTCCTAGGGGAGATTGAGAGGCTTCTCTCATGACCAGTGGATAGCCTTCACACAGTGAAGGTCACTCCTGTTTGGAGACAACACCTGCTGTGATCTGAGAGCTAGCTGGAATCTCGGGGGGCCAATTCATGAGCTTTTTAATCCTTAGATAAGTGTGGGGTCTCTGAAGTAGAAGTTTGCTTAGAAATGTATAATCTTGAAAGAAGAATTAAAAAAGGCCACCAAAGAAAAACTCCTCTAAGGGGAAAACAGGGCATTTCTTGTCTTAAGCATACAGTTTTTTTTTGGGGTCCAGTCATGGGCCTGAACTCTGGGTCTGGGCGCTGTCCCTCAGCTCTTCAGCTCAAGGCTAGTGCTCTACCACTTGAGTCACAGCGCCACTTCTGGCTTTTTTCTTTTTGCTTATGTGGTGCTGAGGAATCGAACCCAGGGCCTTAAACATGCAAGGCAAGTGCTCTACCACTGAGCCACCTTCCCAGCCCAAGAATACAATTTTATAGGGAGCATGCATCATTATGTTATATCCACAGAGTGTCCAGTAATAGTACCCTTGTCAGTAAAGAAGTAAGAGGGTTGCTATAAGAAGGTGGACCCTGACAATAAAAATCAAGGCATTCGAGACAATGAGTATTATATGCTTTATAATCTTTCCTTTTCTTGAAACTTTGGAAATGGTGCTTGTTTACACCATCTGATTTTTAAACTGAATCTGAGAATACTTTAACTTCAGTAAACTTATGGTAGTAAACTTATGTGTGTCTTGGTTCAAGAAACATCAGGCAGATGCAAATGGGTAAAAAGGGTAGAACAAAATGATCAACAGCAACTCTCTAAAAGGGGTTTTCACATTGATTGATCAGCCCCATAGTGATTTAGTTGCTTTTACCAAGAAAGGCAGCCGCTCATTCTCCACTTAAGTGGTGCTACATTTGCTGCCTTAAAGAAATATGAGGACTCAGAACATGTGTAGCTGACTGCCACAATTCACTCGTAAATACTATCATTTCTAATATTAATGGAAGAATACAGACATTTTCTCTGTCAAATCCTTGATCGATATACATTGAGAATTAAGTGTATGTTTAACTAAAGAAAATTAGAAATCACATAACTATAATTGCAGATATTATATTTATTTAGTAACACTTATTTTTATTCTTTCTTCCTGACAGACCTTCTCCGTATCTGCCAATTATTCCAATGGTCTTCTCCCCAGCCTATCTCAAAATGTCAACTCTAATGTGACTTCATCTTTGATACCATTATGACTTTCTTAAAATAACAAACATATATGTATATATGTGTGTGTATCATATCATATGTATCATATATCATATGTATGATATATATGATTTTATGTTCTGAAATGGTATCTCTTTTTCATATTTTTGTTGTTTGGAAATCATGATTTCCAGCCAGGCATCAGTGCCTCATGCCTATAATTCTAGCTTCTTAGGAGGCTTATCTCCAGAATTTCTTGGTTTGAGATCATATTGGACACGAAAATCTGTGAGACTAAATTTCTGAAAACAACTAAGAAAAAAAACAGGGTAAGGATGTGGTTCAAGTGGCAGAGTGAAGCTGAGCAAGCAGTTTAAGCAACAATGACACCCTGAGTTCAAAAACCACCACCACCACCACCATCACCATCATTATCGTTACCATCACCATCATCACCACCATCACCATCATTATCACCACCATCACAATCACCATCACCACCACCACCACCACCACCATCATGACAGAATAGTCACGATGTCCAAGTAGATTCTAAACTCTATGGGGACAAAGATGATGCATTGATTGTATTTTCCTGAGAGCCCTTCCTACATTGGTTTTAATAATGTTCCCCTTTTTTTAACCATACGCTATGTGAGGGACAAACTCTGGGTGGGTGTGGAAGCTGCTATAAATCAATAGATTGTTTTTATTTCTTTCCTTGGAAAACTATAGCTCTATTATCTACATTTTGTGTGTTTCTTAAGATGATTGGATACAATGGCATATGTCTATAATCCCAAGGAAGTAGTTAGAAGGAAGATCTAGGTTTTAGGTTAGTTCTATGCCAAAACATGAAACCATATCCAAAATTTACTATATCAAAGAAAGTTGAGTGTGTAAATCAAGCTTTAGATTGCCCACTTAGAAAGGACAAGGCTCTAAATTCAATCTCTATTAGTGGAAAACCAAAACAAAAGAGGGAAGGAAGGAAGGAGGGAAGGAAGGAAGGAAGAAAGGAAAGAAGGAAGGAAGGAAGGAAGGAAGGAGGGAAGGAAGGAAGAAGGAAGGAAGGAAGGAGGGAAGGAAAGAAGGAAGGAAGGAAAGAAGGAAGGAAGGAAGGAAGGAAGGAGGGAAGGAAAGAAGGAAGGAAGGAAAGAAGGAAGGAAGGACGAGAGGGAAGGAGGGAGGGGAGGAAAGATAAAAATCAAATTAAATTTCCATTCTCTCTTCAACTTGATACAAATAACAATTTGACAACATGAGCAACTTGATGCTATTTTCAAAATCATCCTTACCCTTGCAATGCTTATAAGAATTGAAAAAGTAAACCAAATGCAATGTATTACTAGAAATGAGCTGTGATATAGTTTAACACGAAAAATTAATTCACTAGAAACTATTTTCCTTATGCGTATTGATTCCCTTGCTGTTTTTTTCTTTTATGAAGCTTTTATGTAAATTTCAAAAGAAAATTCATTTCACCACAGCAACATTTGAAGAAGCAAAGATGAGTCTCACTGCCAAGAGTCAGGAAAGCATCCTGCATAAGATGAATTTTGAACATCATTCTATTAAGAGTTTAGGGGACTCTCAATGCTAGCCAAGCAATTATATATCTCCACCAATGTGTCTGGAATGTTATCCAGACTGACAAAAACTTGCCCTTGGATCCCAGTGATAAAGACTAGCCAATCTCATCTGTCAGCTGCTCTACCTTACAAGCGGTCTCATTATATATCCTCAATATCTTCTTTCCCATAGGCTGAAATTTGAATGCCATCCAAAAGAAACAACTTAATATATATTGACTGTATTTTTTATACAAAGAGAGCTCAATAAATGCTTTGACTACATTATCAATAGTAGCACATAAAATAATTTATATATCTCTCCAAAATACAGAAGGAAAGATGCTCCTCTCTGTATTTCTTCTGTATATCAGCAACTCTATCAAACGCTACTCACCTGCCTGGCAAAATATTATTTGAGTTGATGATGTCATTGGTTGCAGTATTTCGGTAAGGATGAAACAGCTATTAATATCAGCTCCGAATATTGGAGGCTGTTCACCTCATGCATCTTAATAATTTGCTTATTCACCAATCAAAAATAAAACAGTAACAGTATGCAAAATAATAAACATCACAGGCTGGGCATGGTGGGGGTGATCGCCTGTAACCTCCATTGTGCGAGAGGTTGGAGAAAGGAGGCTCTCCATACTAGGAGATACTATTTGAAAAACACGTTAAAAGCAATAGTACTCCAGGGGCCAGACTGATACCTAGCAAACAAAAGACCTTGATTTTGTCATTAAACCTCCACCCCCACCCTCCACCTCCCAAAAAAAGAAGAAAGAAAAAACATGACTTTAATAATACCATCTTCAATTCTGAGAGTATCTTGAAGTGGTGAGGATGCATCCTTTCACGAATGGGCCACCTTCTCTCCTGGTCATATTTGTCTGCCATATCTAGGGGAAAAATAAAAGACATCAGGAGAACATCAGGAGTCTAGATGGAGGTATGATTTTTCTTTTACAGGTAATCTGTACTGCTGCTTGCTTGTCTGGTAATACATTAGTTGAATATAAATTGATGACAGATCCAATAGGCTACTTGTTCCAATGTTCAAAATGGAACCAGAATCACTCAGGCTAAGAGCCTGGTCTAAAATTGGAGCAATGATTCTGTGCCCTTCATGATTCTGTTCAGTGAGATACGGTACATCCAAAATATCATTCTGCCCTTCTGTATGTCTGATATATGCCGGTTATTATTGTTTCTACTCAGGAAACAATTCAACAAAATATAAAGTAAAACTGATTTCCTAAATGTGAAAAAATGCATAAGAAAGGACTATGGGTATACTGCATAAGTGTGCTGGTGATAGATTTACTATGTTTGAAAAATATTAAGAGGAGCATAACATTATTTTTTCCTCTTTTAATTTTCTCTTAGAATATAAGTATTAAATATGGATATGTCTAATGTGCCACACGCTCCAAAAGGGAAAAATAAAACTAACAGAATCAGAATGAGAAATTTAAATCAATCCAGGTTATTGGTGCCTAATTATTTGTACAACACGTTTAAAGGACTGGTGGGAAAATTGAAAATGTAAATGATTGATAGCACGGTGGCAGAGGTATGCACACACATTTTAATAATGAAAGTGACCAGTAAAAAGCAAGGAGAATGTGTTCTGCTACTCTGAGGTGAGGCTATGAGCCACAGCTGGACTTCCACTGACATCGTCTTGCAACCCTCTGGGCCCATTGACTCCAATCATAGGGCTGAATATTCATATAAGAGTATCAGCCATTGTCAAGGTGTGTGATCACCACTCATCTCCCTTCCTATTTGTAGAATTTTCTACCATTCCATTTGTGCCCTTTCTCTCTCTCTCTCTAGATTTGAAATTGCATTGCATGGTTGAGCTTCAATAGATTTAAAATTGCTACTTTCCTGTATTATCATTTACCCTGGTCAGCTCTCAATGGAATATTGGCTTATTGTCCATTCCCATCAAAATGAACTTTGCCTAAACTATTCCTAATACAAAGTTCATTGTAAAGCCACAGCTCTTCCCATTATTTTTAAGAAATGCACACACTTACTTTCTCTTTTCATCACTCATAGCTTCAATGGCCTCAGTGACAGTCATAAAGACACGGCCATCAAAAGAACATGAATCGCACTTTCTATTTTCTTACTAAAATCGGGCTCATTTGAACCACCTTGACATGAGTTAATGGTATTACCTATCAATTTTCCCTTGATTTCTGGTTATTGTACAAAGAAAATTCATGTGATTCAAATTGTTTAAAACTTTTTTTTAAGCTGGAACTAGCTTAACCTTAAAAGTTAATACACTTTAAAATGTACTCTTTTTTAACTTAAGTGTCACAACTCTAAAGTGTGATCTTTCAGAAATAAATCTATCATGTCTTTTTGAAATTTATCGAATGAGAAAAAAATTTGATACTTGTCTTTTGAAAAAGCAATGATTCTTGCCATGTAATAGGAGAGCAAAATTTTTCTCAATGATGCACAAAGAAATTTATCAGTAAGAAAGTATTAAGTATATTACTATAAAAATTATAGGAAAGAAACATGAGAAGTATAATTGATTTTATGTATGATAACATATAATATGTAAGCTTTTATAAAAGATTAATTTTAATTTGTTTTGCATGTGTGACTTTATTAACAATTTATGGTAAAATATACACATGTTCGTTTCTCCTATTTATCACTTAGAAAATTGTGGCATAGGAAGTTTAGATAGCTCAACCATAGTTGAGGTTTTGTAGAAATGGTACAATATAGTGAATCTTCTTGCATGATGCTGTATATACTAGGTGCTTAACCAAGATGTTGTGTTTGTCATTTCCAACACGGTAAACACTCCACCAGATGAAAGTCCCCATACATTACAGTGCTTTCTATGTGATCTGAAAATATTCACCAATGGTCATATTTTAGATTTAATGTTGTGCTTAATGGTTCTGATATCTGCCTCTAAGGATCCAAATGTTGAATCTTTAATTTCCCTTGTGAAGTAATAATAGAACCCAACTCTGGTATTTACAGATGGCCTTTGAGAAACTATAAGAATTGAACCAAGAACTCAGGATGAAGATCTCATGATCAAGCCAGGCTCCACTGACTCATGCCTGTAATCCTAGCTACTCAGGAGACTGAGCTCTGAGGATCATGGTTCAAAGCCAGTTCAGGCAGACAGTCCTTGAGACTCTTCAATAAAAACCACCAGAAAACCAGAAGTGATGCTGTGGCTCAAGTGGTAGAGCGCTAGCCTTGAGCTGAAGAGCTGAGGGACAGCTCCCAGGTCCAGAGTTCAAGTCCCACGACCCAAAAAAAAATAAAAATGAAAATGAAATAGATCTTGTCAAATTCTGTGGATGTTTTAAGAAGCGGCGGGGAGGAGATCAGAGGATGCACACAAACATCTACTTGCTCTCCCATGGGATGCCCTAAGGCATCCTGGGACTTTGCCCCTGAGAATCTAAGAAGGTAAGTA
This sequence comes from Dipodomys ordii, assembly GCF_000151885.1. Classification (NCBI taxonomy): domain Eukaryota; kingdom Metazoa; phylum Chordata; class Mammalia; order Rodentia; family Heteromyidae; genus Dipodomys; species Dipodomys ordii. The sequence continues at coordinate 3,092,144 of NW_012267281.1, forward strand.
AGCAGATGAAGGTTTCCAACATCAGACTTGTGAGACAAAATAAATCTCTTGTTTTATCACTGAGCCTGTCGGAAGTGTTATCAGCAACAGGAAATACACTCACCCAGGTGAATATTCCTATTTGGTAATAGCTTATAAAAACTTGCTACCAGGGCTGGGAAGGTGGCTCAGTGGTAGAGCCTTGCATGCATGAGACCCTGGGTTGATTCCTCAGCACCACATAAGCAAAACGAAAAAAAGCCAGAAGTGGTGCTGTGGCTCAAGTGGTAGAGCGCTAGCCTTGAGCTGAAGAGCTGAGGGACAATGCCCAGGCCCAAAGTTCAGGCCCCACGACCTGACCAAAACAACAACAACAACAACAAAAAAAAAACTTGCTACCTCTAGTTATTGTGATTTCCCTCATAAAGGTAGGTAAACAAGCTAGATGTGAAGGCAGGTAAGTGAAGGTGGTATATAAATGCACACTATCGAGCCTTCTGGCTCTTCCTAGGTTAACCAAAACAGGCCTGCGAGTTTGATGAGCTTCAGAAAGTAAGCTGCTGTCTAGTGAACACTGAAGATCAAGTATCATCAAGGGAGATGTTATTTTAAACAGAAGAAACTCCTAGGGAATGTAAGTCAAGAACCGCAGGGAAATAGTTTTAATAACTGGGAAAAGACTTATAGGGAGAGAATGAGCTGCTGGAGAGCAGGTTATGATTTCAAGGCAGACTCAATGAAAAGAATAGAAGGGATTGAATGAAGGCAAGGCATTGAATGATATGAATTTCTAGGAGATTATCAGCAATAGCTTCATTACATTAGAAGCCATTCTGTTTATACAAAAGCACTTTTAAGTTGGGTGTGGGTGCCTCACACCTGTAATCCTAGCTGTTCAAGAGGCTGAGACACAGGGAATCACAGTTTAAAACCAGAGTGGATACCACAGCATGCAAGAAAAAAAACACTATTTGTGTCCCTATCTCGGGGTTCATTTTGCTTAACATCATCTTATATGTGATATGTACATAGCTTTTGACCTTTTCTGGTTGTCCTAGACATATATTGGTTATTGCAATTAAGGGAAACCATGGGACCTATGTTTCTTTGGGCCTGGCTTACTTCAGTTAATATAATTTCTTCTAAGTCATGCCATTTCCTAACAAATGGGCCAATATCATTCTTTCTGATGGAGGCATAGAATTCCATTGTGTGTGTGTGTGTGTGTGTGTGTGTGTGTGTGTGTGTGTGACATTTTCTTGATCCATTCATCTACTGAAGGGCATCTGGGTTGGTTCCATATATTAGCTATGGTAAATAATGCTGCAACAAATATATTTGTGCTGGTAGCCTTAGTAGGGACTTGTTTGTGATCATTCAGGTGAATGCCCAAAAGTGAGATTGCTGGGTAATAGGGGAGCTCTATGTGGAGTCTTTTGAGGAACCTCCATACTGCTTTCCAAAGTGGTTGAACAAGTTTACACTCCCACTAACAATGCAGTAGAGTTCCTTTCTGGCCACATCCCCTCCAGCATCTGTTGTTATTAGATTTCTTGATTATAGCCATTCTAACCCAGGTGAGGTGGAATCTCAATGTTGTTTTGTTTGCATTTCTTTTATGGCTAGGGAGGTTGTGTCTATTGGCCATTATTATTTCCTCTTCAGAGAAGGTTCTCTTTAAGTTTTTATAAAGCCCACTTATATATTGGGCAGTTGTTTCTTTGAGGATTTGTTGTTGGGGATTTAATTTTTTGAGTTCCAAGTATATTTTAGATAGGAGACCCCTTGTCCATTGTATGGCTAGTGTACTATGTGAGTCTTTTGTTTCTTTGTATGTTCTTCCCCCATAGTATAACCCTTGTTTTCACTGTATTTGATTCCGGTGCCTTGCTGCATCTTATACAGACACTTCTCGAATTTGGGGAGGGGAAGGGAAAAAACAAAATGCTTAAATAGGATACAGGTTGTCCCATTGCAACAATGAGAGGTACAAGACAATAGTTGCAAACAAAATTTACAACTTCGGTGGGGGGGGAGAAGTTGTGAAGGTGGGAGGGAAGGGATGGTAGGGGAAAATCAAAGGAGGGGCAACAATGCTTGATAGGAAATGTACTCATTACCCTGCTCATGTAACTGTAACCCCTCTGTACAATATTTTACAATAAAAGTGTATAATAAATAAATAAAACCAGAACGGGCAGTGAAATCTTTAAGACTATATCTCCCATTAACCAGAAAAGAAAGCAAAGTATCAAAATGTGTATTTAAATGAGAACCTGGAGGTAAACTGGAGTTTACAAAGCTATGATTATATATATGAACTTAGGAGAACACAGAACTGTCATGTCAATTGTGAAGAAAGAAAACCAGTCAAAATTAGAACATTGATATTACTAGAAACTAATCAGAAAACTTACAGTAACACCAAATGCAGCTTTTAGCTGTAGACATGTAACTGAGCAGCAAGAAATTATACATCTATCATTTGTGTACATTGAAAATTTTTTAAATTCATACTCTATTTCTTATATTTAATGAAGACAACCAATGAACAAGGCCCTAGGGTCAATCCCAGTACCATACACATACACACACACACACACACACACACACACATACACACACACACACAAAATCACATTCTGAGCAATAATTTCATATGTGTTTCTATGCATGGGACAAGATAGTACAAGACATACTGTGCCCTGAAGGATTATTAGAAAACAGAATTGCACCCTGTGAAATCAAAGTAAATTTCTGCATGAACCCTGAAAGAAATATCATTTAAATGCCAATGCATTTAGTGATACATATTTTCAGTGTAATTTTCTACTTAGTATTGTTGATATTTTTCATTTCAATGATTGTTCATCTATATAATATATTTTTGGTGCCAGCAGTGGAGCATAAACTCAATGTCTCAGACTCTTACTTGGCTTTGTTTGCTCGAGGCAAGCACTCTTGAACCATGATCCTCAGATCTCAGCTTCTTGAATAGGTAGGATTACAGGTATGAGCCAATGTCACCCTATGTCATAATCCTAATGGTTTTGTTTTATATTTTTGTATAGCCTAATGTTTTGAATCATGTCTCTATCATTGAATATTTCGAGTAGCTCTTTATTTTTCATTTTTGTACGCTACACCATATTGAACATCAGATAGGTATATTCTAATGCACTTAATCATTAGTTAATCTTTAGTTAAACTGGAAGAAAACTTCCAGTTTAACTGGCAAAAGGCATTAAACAATGAGGTTGAGAGGACTGAGGAGAATGATGAAAGGGGTAACATCGATGAACACTCTTTCACTCATACCCTACTTTTTTGAAGGGAAACTCCTTTGTACAATTACTCAAAGGTGAAAATAAAATTTAAAAAATAATTGAAACACTCACCAATCTCACACGATAATCATTGTACAATGTTGGTGGTCATTGTGAGAATTTTTTGGACATATTACAGAATTTGGTATAAAAAATGTTTGTGAAAAAACTCATATTTTGATCCTCAGTTCTACCATATTCTCTGCCTCGACCCTCTTGTGAAGAGCTTTGTTGTGGTTGCTGTGAAGTGTGTTCACTGGGGGCGGAGAATGCTGTGTTTGTGTTAGTCTCCGCAGGAGCTCTGCACAATGAGCCTCCTTGGCAAACACAGAAGAATAAAGGAACAAAGGTATTGAAGAACCTGCTTCTCATGTCTCATAACAGAGTCAAGAATAACAGATGTATTCACAAAATGATGGTACACTTGGGGGAAAGAAAAAGATGCACAAGGAAAAAGAAATGGTGTATACCCAGAGGACCACTCAAGCTAACTGGCTGCCTCTGAAGTGTGAGCCCATGGGAAAATTCACTCTACATCCCTTCTTCATTTATGTATAGCTTCTCCTGAAAAGGGAATGCCTTTGTTAATGGGGAGAGTCTTCATGTTTTTCCAGATGTATAGAGACCATGTTATGGTTATCCAAATAATGCACCTCTGGCATCAGTGGAAGCTAGAGTAAATATGTGACGCTACTCTATCCAAAGGCAATTTTATTTGGAAATGTAGGTTTTTTTCATGCTCAGTGATTTGAGAGTCCTACCATAGGCCAAAAGCCATGGGTATCAACCATTTGTCTTCTGTCTTTAGTAGCAGTCATCCCAGCTCTCACTTTGGTCTCTTTTCAGCTCCTGTCTCGCACCAGGAGACGAGGCAGTGAAATCAGCGGACACCGGTGCTATAAAACCTCTTGGCCAAGATCAATGATCTGAGACAAAATATCCCCAATAATTTCTACCCAGCTAGCACCAAACATAAAATCCATTAGAAAGTAATAATTATATAATAGAACAGCACTGTCAGTGTCCAGTTACAACCTAGCATTAATTATTATTCATTGCCATACGGTTCTGAAGATACAATTGCACACCTGTTGTTTCTCACTTATTTTATTGCGATGTACAAGTATCGGAGTATCATAATTAATATTAAGGTCCAATGAATATAAACATAATTGCAGAACTATTAACACCTAATAATAATTAAACTAGTCAGTTTGAATAAGAGATCATAGGATCTTTTCTTCTTTCAGCCCTTTAGCTGAAAGACATATTTCTAATCTCGCATGATATCTCTTCTGTTTCAGCTCAGGTATCTTCCTTTAGCTTCACAGTCTCCACCAGAATTCTCTCCAGAGAATTCTCATGATCTTGATGCATTCTTTTTATTGATCAGTGATGGACAATAACTGAGAGTAGATGAAAATTCGTGGCTAGTTTCACAGGCCTTCAGCCCTGTATTTCCCGTTCAGTTCAACCTTAGAACACAACTTCTGCCATTCTGTAGCCACTTTTTGGCTGTATTGAAAGAATAATACACAAACTACAGAAGGACCTAGAAAACTAAGGCATTTCCTCTTTGTCAGCATTGCTTACTCTGTTATTATTTAATAAAAATATTTTGATGGCATTATCCTTTTACCTCGAGGTAAATAAACTTATTGTGAATTAAAATTTTCAAGATAGCATTCACAAGAAAAATGAATACCTCAGCTAGTTTAATTACTATTTTCCTTAATATTATATAAGGAATAGAAATTACTTTTTATTTGGTTCATTTGTCAAATGTCTTTATAATGCATTTTTAAGAATTCCCATTTATATCTAAGACCCTATGTAAAGAAAGTGTTTCTTATCTGGGCATGGAGGCCCCTGCCTATACACCAGCTACTGAGAAAGTGAACACCAAGATTACAGTTCTAGGCCAACCCTGACAAAAAGTTAATGAGATTCAGTCTCAAACACCAGCTGAGCAAGGCAGGCGGGGGTATGAATCTACACTCATCTATGCGCTAGGTGTAAACAGGAGGACTGGGGTACCACATAAGACCCTATCTAAAAGTTAATGATAGCAGCCATTCTAACTGGGTTAAGGTAGAATCTCAGTGTTGTTTTAGTTTTCACTTCCTTTATAGCCAGACATATAAAACAGTTCTCCTTGTGTGTATTGGCTATTTTTACTTCTTCTGAGAAGACTGTTTTTAGCTCATTAGTCCATTTATGAATTGTGTTTTTCATTCTTTGAGGGTTTAATTTTATCAGCTCATTGTGTAATCGGGATATTAGGCCACTGTCTGATAGGTAGCTGGCAAAAATCCTCCCATTCCTTTGGCAGTCTTTTGAGCTTGTTCTCTATATCCTTTGCTATGCAGAAACTTCTTGCAGTGCAAGAATCCCATTTATGGAGTCTTTCTTTGGTTTACTGTGCTTCTGGATCTTCACTCAGAAAGTTCTTACCTGTGCCAAGGAGTCTTAGCGTTATGCCTACTCCTTTCTGTAATAGTTCAGGTTTACAGTTCCTACCCTGGGGTCTTTGATCCATTCTGAGTTGAGGCTAGTGCAAGGTGACAGATAGGGATCCAGTTTCAGCATCCCATATATGGGTAATAGTCTAAGTAAAGCATAAAAGATGGGAGTTGGGACTCAACTGGTAGAGTGATTGACTGGTAAATGTGAGGTCCTGCATACAAACTCCAATTCTAAAGAAACTAAACTAAGAAAGAGAAGGAAATGTATTTTGTGCAATATGTTGTCTATGGTCACTAAGATATTGCAAAACACCTGGTTTCTTTTTCATATGCAGTGAAGTTAAAAGATCATTTATGATTCTATTGTCAATAAATAATTCTTAACTATAGCAATAGACGTAAAAATAGTTCCAGTGATGGTAAATTGGATAGCATTCGCCCAATTATTTAGGAAAATTAGAACTTCAAGGAAGATTACTTAGAGAAGAACATTAATTGTTCATCAATGTTTGTGGACTGAAGAAGAAATCAATATTCTGTGTGTGTTGCCTACCTTTTACCACCTGTCTACCATGTCACTCTCACAGTGAACTTGTGTCAGTGAATTTGTGCTTTTTGTACACTTCCCTTTGACTCCCATAGGGAGTTGGTCCCATGATTCCAACCTGAGAATGCAAAAAATTCCAGATGTTCATATTCCTCACATAAAAGTGCATGATATGTACATACGAAAACTCTACCCAAAATCATTTCTAGGGCAAAGATCTTACTTCAACTTACTTGAATGCAAATAGTGCATTTAATATTCTGTTTCAGAAATTATAACAAGAAAAGAAGTCTGTATATGCTCCATTATCGACATACGTTATTTTTTCCAACTATTTTTAAGTCATTGTTGCTTGAATCCAAGGAGGCAGACCCAACAGGGCCTCTATTTTCAGATTCACTTGTATGTTTCACTCTTTTTCTACTTGTATAGATACGTCACAATAAAAAGCATTCTGAAATACAAGAAAACATAAGAGAGCAGCGCTATAAAGTGAGATTGCTTCAAAAGACATAATTATATCATTGATTTTGCTTGCTTTGCTTGGAAGAATATCTTTTTTCTGAAAATCCTTCTTCTGAAAAATTTAAAAAGACAGAGAGAAAATAGAGAGAGAAACTCTTAGGTCCAGTTGGTTGGTAGTAGTTCTGATGTTTTCTTTTTTCTCATTGGCCTTGTGTTCTGTCCTTTATTAAAAGAGGGTTTGTCTCATCCTCCCCGGAGTCTGTCTGGTGTGTGCTTTGTATTAGGTAGTATCTGCTATGTGGCATTTATGCTTATAATTACTTTATTTTCCTAAAGACTTGGTGCTTCATGCAATTTATAAGTATACTTTCTGACTCACATAAAAGTGCTGATTTATTTTGTTGGATTTTAATAGGCCCATCAGATTCTGTTTTACTTACTATTTGCCTGAAGTATCACCTTCCATTCATAATTTTTCACTTTGGATGCAAAATAAGTGTCTTTTATACAATACATTTTTAAATTACATTGCTTTTTTTAAATTTTCTGTTTTTTTATTGTGAAAATACAGTTCAGAGGGGTTACAATTACATGGGCAAGGTAATGAGTACATTTCTTATCAAGCATTGTTGCCTCCTCCTTTGTTTCTCCTTCCCATCCCTTCCCAGCCTCCCCCCACCCCTCCACCCCCCCACCTCACCCTGGCCAAAGATATAAAGTTCTTTTTTCTACATAACAACTTGTACATCTCATTGTTGCAATGGGTCCAACTGTATCCCTATTTAAACGATTTGTTTTTTTCCTTCCCCTCCACAAATTATACCATCAAATACAGTGAAAGCAGGGCTTATACCGTGGGGGAGGGACATACAAAGCAACAAAGAAATCATCTTCTAAATATGTTAGAAACAATCACAAGAAAGAAAAAACAACATTTGAATACTTATCTTGGGGTTCATTTCACCTAACATAAATTTATCTGACCTTTTCTTCTTGTCTCAGACATATACTAGTCATTGCAAATAAGGGAAACCATGGGACCTATGTTTCTTTGGGCCTAGAATAAGAAAGATGCCTCTTCAGTAAGGTGTTGGAAAAATTGGTTAACTACTTGTAAAAAATTAAAGCTAGATCCTTATATATCACCCTGCACCAGAATCAAGTCCAAATGAATCAAAGACCTCGGAGTCAACGCAGATAGCCTGAAAACATTATAAGATGGAATAGGCGAAACCCTAGGTCTCCTTGGCACCGTCCAAAATTTTCTTAATAGAGACCCAGAAACACAACAGATCAAAGAATGGTTGGACAAATGGGATTGCATGAAATTGAAGAGCTTCTGCATGGAAAAGGACATAGCTAGCAAGATCAATAGAAAGCCCACGGATTGGAAGAAGATCTTCACTAGCCATACAACGGACAAAGGTCTCAAAAAATTAAATCCCCCAGCAATAAATCCTCAAATAAACAACTGCCCAATAAATAAGTGGGCTAAAGACTTAAAAAGAAACTTCTCTGAAGAGGAAAGAAGGATGGCCAATAGATACATTGCTTGTGTGTGTGTGTGTGTGTGTGTGAAAATACCATAGAGAGTTACAATTACATGGGCAAGATAATGAGTACATTTCTTATCAAGCATTGTTGCCTCCTGGTTATTTCCTCTTCCCATCCCTTCCCATCTCCCCCTTCTCCCCACACGATCCTCCCCCCACCCCCACCAAAGTTGTTAAGTTCGTTTTTTGACATAACGACTTTACATCTCAATCCATTCTTCCTACTTATAATTTTGGTTGAGTTTGATACATTTACAATTCCTTTTTTAATTCATTCGGTGTATATGTTTAATATTTTCATAGTGATGGCTGTGATGATTACAATTCATACCTCAGACTTAAAATACTCCAGACTAACTTGATACCCCAACTGAGCTTCAACAACATTGTAAAATCAAATCTTCTATCAAATCTATTTATGTATATTCATTCCTGTGTTTTTGTTGTCACAGATACATCTTTAAATACATTGTAAATAGAATCTGCTGTGACCATTAGTCTATTTATCATTCTTTTGTAAATATTTGTCTTAATAAAGTGTAATAAAAATGGGATGAAAGCCAACCTTACACTAATACTGGATATTCCATCTATTATTGTTGTCCTACACTGCAGTTGTCGATGTCTTCTTAGTGCGACGTTATTTATTGCCCAATTTTCTTTCATTTGAGCCTGAAGGACTAACATTGATATTTCTTTCAAGGAAGTTCTACTGGTGATAAGCTCCTTTTGCTTTATCTGTAAGCTCTTAATGTCTCTTTTCTATTCAATACTTTCACTGGGTATGTAATTTTCATTTGACAGCCTTTTCTTTTCACAAATTAAAGATGGTGTTACATTGCCTCCTGCCTTCTGACTTCTGATAGGAAAATACTTTTGTCGGAGTATTTTTATGTAAGTTTTATCATCAGGTTACAAGTTTTTCATTGCTCATTCTTAAATAATTTGTATTATAAGACACCTTAGGAAAAATCTTTTGGGGGTTCATTTTTCAGAGTCAGATGAAATCTTTCCGATCTGTAGACTCATGCAGTTTCACATTGGTGCAATTATTTTCTAACATCACTTCTATTCTCTTTTTCTCCATCATATCTGACACACAGAGCATACCCACAAGACTCAGGTTCAGTCCTTTATTCACTTTTTTTTGTCTTTTCTTTTTTGGTACTGGGGATCGAACCCAGGACGTTGCGCTTGCTAGGCAAGCGCTTTGCCACTGAGCTACATCCCAGCCCAGTCCTTTATTCACTTTTATCTTTTAATTCTTTGGACTGAGTAATTTCAATTAAACATCCAAATTTTAGTTTCTTTAACCAATGTGCTGAAAACTGCCATTGAAACTATTCAATTGAATTTTCCTTTCACTTCTTATATTTTTCCCAATCTTTGTTTTGTTCCCCCTATGTCTTTTTTAAAATATTCTGTATGTTCTTAGATCATTTTCTGGTTCAATTATTTTTGTCTATAGCTATAAAATCTTTGTCTAGTAGGTCAACTGCCTGTGCATTCTTGGGCCAGTTTCTCTCTCCTTCTAATTTAAATGGGCCGTTGTCTAATGTTTTTCTCGGCTTACTTCAACCTTTGGTTGAAATCTGAGTATTTTAAAATTTAGATTTGGTAATCTCCCTCCTTTCCAGTGTTTGCATTTGTTACTTGCTGTGTGCTACATGCGTTTTTTTTCTAATTTGTTTTGTATATTTGATGTCAAAGGGTCTCTGAAACCCTTACTTTCTATGTAGTTAACTGATTTCTTGAATGTCAAGAGCAAAGAGAAGGAAGGAAGGGAAAAGGGAAATAAATACAGAGAAACAAGGAATAAAAAAAAATCTTCTCCCTGTTCTTGTCTTTTCACCATGAGTCAGGTCAGGAATAACTTCAACTTTGCCTTCACTGGCTCCTGACCCTGAGCCTAGAGGTCATCCACACAGGGAACTCTTAGGTCTCTCTTGAGCTGACATCCAAGCCCTTGATTCTGTGTGGCTTTTTGACTTGGTACCACGAATGAATGTTTCCTTCCTTCCCTCCTTCCAAGTAGCTGCTTATTAGACTTGTTCATTAACATGCTAGCAATTTACCTTGCATCTCAATTCTTCACCGCAAAATATAAACATGCTGCCTGTCAGAACACTTGTGATCCAACCCTGATTCCTCACTGCACGTTCACAACAGTCATTTTCAGATTGCCTTCTCTTCATTGCTATGCTTTTATATAATGTCTTTTTTAAAAGCCCATTCATCCTGCTATCGAGTATGGAAAACAGTTTCTTCCATCCACTGGATAAAGAAGGCAGAGAAATACCGAACTTGTCTTTGAATGGCATGACTCATGAAAATATGAAAAGTAAGTAATGTATTCTGAGCCAGCTAGTTTTAGTAGTAATGACTATTCATTTATAAAAAGTGATGTGCCAAAGCCTGTGCAATTCATTTAAGCCACACGTAAACTTTAAATAAGAGTCTAGTTTATGTGGAACATTTTAAAATAAACTCCAAGGCAATTTTCTGTATGAGTCATCCCAGTGGTTTAACTTTCCATCTTATCATTTTAAAATTTTCATTGCATACATAAACAAAGCAACATCTAGCATTACGGAATTACAGAAGGAATGGATCTGATCTCTTACATCTTTCATATATATCTTGTAAAGCATTCTTTAAATCATGCCTCATTTAGAATTATGTTCCAAAGAATAACATTCCAAAGATAGATATTAAATTGAGCTGCTTTAATATTGTAAGAAATTATAGACTGTTTAAATTCCACTTGTTGGGGTTTCTCCAGAAATATGCCATAAGAAATTTATGACAATTGGACGAAACAGTCAGTTAAAAGTTTACCAGTTAAAGTACCACCTGTAAAAGCCTGCGGTATTTAGATTAGTGGTAATAATATCAAAATATTTAATTATGAAGAGGGCACACATGTAAGCCTTGGCTCATAGCAAATATCAGCAAATGTTTCTGAAAGATGGAATCAATGAGTAAAATAAATGGAAAAGGGAATAAAGAATAGAAACTGCAAATCTAATTCTTATCAAATTACCTAATGTTTTCTTCCATTTTTTCAAAACGTTGTTAGTCTATTATTTTTTTCACACTGATTAATTCAGATACCTCAGATCATCAATCAAATTAGAGTCATTAAATATACATTTTATATACATATTAAGAGGTTAAGAATAAAAATCCTCTCCAAAAATTACATATATCAGAACACATGTTTTCTGCCCTTTTGACCATTATATTTGTACTTTGATAAGAGAAAAAAATTGCTTCTGGAAAGATATTATTAGTTAGCATTTCAAACCAGTTCAACAACTCAGTTTTAATTTCTTCAGATAAGAATTTAATCATTGAATCATTTTGTGAGTCCAGTTACATTAAAGGGATTTCCTGAACCATCTAGTGAATGATTAACTAAGGTGCAAATACCTCCCGCTGCATTACTGAGGACCATAGATGCCATGCTTCCAAAGGACAATCTCATTCTCTCAACATGGGCCAAACAGATATTACACTTGAGCAGATGTGTCAATCTCCAAGTTAGAAGAAAGCTCACAGTAGAACAAGGACTCCACAAGTTATGAGTTTTTACTAGGTCTAAAGTCACATGGTTAGTATATTTCACAAAATTTGGTGCTATCACAATGTATTAAAATTATAGCTAATGAATTGTTGAGTACTGCCAGGGGTACTAACACATCCTTCAGAAACACCTTTGTTATTCTGGCCCATCCCTATCCTCCTAGATTTATTCCAGGAAGAAATGGCACGAATACAAGGTTGCTAATGTATCATGGCAGAAAGTAAGAAAAAATATGGGAAGAATGGAGGGCCCAAATGTTTTTCAGAATCCTCAAAACTAGCATTTCAGATATGGTTTTCCCTACTAACTAACTAAAATTACCCATGCACCTCCTATACCCATTCCTACTCAGTCAATTACCGCCCTTTATGTTGTTGGTTCGTGACTTCTGAGCATCCATCATTATTCAAATGCTATTCATTTTTGGATTTACTTATTTTGCATTTATTTTCTCTCTGGTGAACTCTACATTGAAGGTGAGTTTATTTCGTTCTCATGTGTATTTGCTAGAGTAAGATTTTCTTGCTGAAACCCATTTGTCATTAATTACATACTTTCACATTTAATGAATCTAACGCAAATATAAGATACAATCATATACTACTGTAAGTACTATACTAGGAAAGGAAAGGAAGAATGGCAGCGTGTGACCATTTCAGACCAGGAATTGGGGTTTTTGGCTTCACAAACATTGTTCAGAAGTCAAGGGTCAGTTGAAAAACATGTAGCCTTAATCTGCAACAGGGAAGAAGACAGTGTGCAGATTCAGGTAAAGAAAACCTGCTTTCATTTGCTGCTTAAAGTGTTGAGAGATGTTTCAGTTCCGTCTTATTGAAGAAAGCAATAATAAGGTGACGATGACTATACCTAGCATGAATGAGAGCTTGGCTGATGTTATATAGCAAGAAACATTAGCACCCTTTGATATAATATTCCTTACACATTTCCTTCACTAACTGTTCAGGCAGGCCACATTTGATATAATATTCCTTACACATTTCCTTCACTAACTGTTCAGGCAGGCCACCTTCCTCTTTCTTTATCAGAGTTTTCAATCTCTATCCAAATGGTCTATATTATTTTCCAGACAACCACTCAATATCTAAAAATATTAGAGGATGTCGTTTTTTGTGCAGAAATATGTAGCAGAGGCTATATCCTGTCTGTTAGAAAAAGTTCTGAAGCTATGAATGATTGCTTAATAGCTTTATATGGTATATTTAATAAGCATATTATATTTTAGTGAAGTTAGTCTTTAAAAGATGTTGGAGACACTAAGATCATTTAACTTTACAGTTCTTTCTGTGATCACAAACGCACTTATTTGAGGCTGTTCGCAAAATAAACGTATCAGTATTCTCCTGGGTGATACGCATTTATTACTTTGTAATATGCAAGTAAAGAAAGTTTGCTTGCACTCTCTTTCCCTTCCCCATTCCCTTTTTGACTCTGCCAATCATGTGCTTTAATAAATGTCTGCAGGTATTGTTTGAGGCCACAAATGAGAGGAACAGTGAAATAGACCTTTGTTGGAGAATGAAACAAAAACAGTGATTATAATTTGAGAGACAAGATGGAACAGGAAATTCAAGAGTGTAGCTTCTCAAGGTTGACTTTGGAATATTCTGGAGCACAGGTCCACCTGCTCCATCTGTGGAACTCTCAGGGATAGATGACTAAATCAGGAGGTTTAAGGAGGTTTATGCTCACTCTTGTCTCAAAACTTTGATGCCCCAGGTTCTACCTCAGGTCACGATCTACTAGTGAATGTATGTCCAATAGCATGATCTACTACTTGTCCTGAGCTGCTTTTTGGCACATGCTAAGCATCTCTGAAAGAAATGAGAGAATCTGCTTTGAGGTTTGCACCTGATTATCTCTCAGCACTCTTTGGCTCTCTTCTTGTTCATTCTCCAGCACACTGGCCTTCTTGAAGTTTGTCGTTCAAGGGAGTCAGTCTCCCTTTCTTCCTTTTGTTTGTAATGTTCCCCAGGCAGATAGCCATAGGCCACCTTGGTCTTCCACTTGAGCACCCTCCTCCAAAAACAGACAGAAAGGAGGGAGGGGAAGGGTTACCTAGAATGCGTAAAAGTTAGAGACAGTTGTGAACACGTGTGTATCACCAAGGTGGTTCCTGTGACTAGCAAGTCATTCTGGCAGACTTTTGTCAAAAAAAAAGCATCCAGAAGGCTTCTAGAAGTATCTGCCAAAATCAGCACCTGGCAGTCCCTGTCCTGGTTGGTGACAGATTCTAATGAGCTGAAGATGGCCAAGAACAAGAATCCAGCAAGTGAAGAGGTGAGACTTGGTGAGCCAAGGTGGGTCTGTGCTTGTAGCCCAGTGGCCACACCCACTATGGTAAAATCATCTGGATGCAAAAGGCATGTGAGGCCCTGTCCTCCTCCTGCAGATGATCTGCCATCTCTCTGTTCACCCACGACTCCCGGAAGGTCATGCTCAGGGCCTCCACTTCCAAATTCCACTCTGTGTCTCTTTCCTCACATTTCCTCCCCACCCCACCCCCCCACCGCTGTCATGCCCATGATCATTTGAAAGCTGCCAGAGACACCCTGAACTAAGAGCAGGGATGTTCTAAGTATAAACTAAGACAGTTCAAAAGATAGCAAACCCACGGAAATCTTTTGCTTGTTTATTTTTGTCACACATCTGCAATTCCAATCATTAGAATGACAAAGGAAACGTTTTTCCCTTGGGAGACTGACCACTGCTACTTGGCTGCCTTTTAACATGTTTCTCTAACTCATTTCAATGCTCATGCCCTCACTAACATGTGTTTTTAAGGTGAGGTAATTTTTTGACTACTTTCTCCCTCTTCGTGTATCCCCAGTGCTCATGATGTATGTGTGCCTGCCTTGTGCACATTCAAGGTCATTGCTGAGTGTCCTGCTTCACCACCCTGTCTCCATCTCCACATCTCCACTCCTGGGAGGTTTATCTCAATACCAGGTCACCCTGTCCCTTTCATGGAAGATGGAAAAATGGAGGATGGGAGTGTATGTTGCAGAGAAGTTAAGAGTCGCTTTCCCTCCTTTTCTCACTTCTTTCCTTTTTCCTAATAGATAGCTTTAAGATAACATTTATATATTTTGTCTCTTCTTGTTATGTATACAATAACTTTGTCTGCTCTGTGGAGAGATGAAAGTATGTAGTGCACATTCAAATTCTCCAGGTGGTGTGGGATGGGACCCACATAAGCTTTGGCTCTCTAGTCTCTGCAGTGGCAGTTCCCAACCACTGTTTTCCTCCTCACCCTCACCACAATCAGCAGGCATATCAATCATCCCGGTGGTAATTTCACAAGGATTCTCCCTGAAAAGAAGGTTTCTATCAATGGGCTCACCTCTACAAGAATCAGTCCATTCCCCACAGGTATGCTATACACTTTGCTCTGCAGAGCAGAGGAACCACCTCCTCATTCTCTTGTCCTCTTCCTGTTCACAGGATTTCCTGTGAACACACACACACACACACACACACACACACACTCACACACATTACTATTTTCAGTAACATGACCTTTTCTGAAATGATTCTATATTCAGTTCAAACTTCATGACTTTACTGACCAAGTATTAAATTTCTATTCAAAAATCAATGATAGTAAGGTAAGCCAGCCTATTTTGTGCAGTGATGACCTGATCAAAACAAATGATTTTAAAACATAGAAAGTAAAATGCATCAATTCAGTGAGATACTTGTCAGAGCAGTAATAAATTCAAAGAAATCTTACATACAAAATTTTATTTCAGTTATTTATAGTTATTGATATCTTATCCTGAAAATACAAGAATGACATATACATATATATATATATATATTTATAATAGGCAGATGAGAGTTAGACAAGTATATTGATAGACAGAGGACCACACAAATATATGCACGGGGTTTTCAATGGAAGAAAGCTACAAACTGAAAAATTAAAATGCTAGCGATTTAAGTTTGAACTAGAACTATCAGTATGAAAATATTATTCTTATTTCTTAAATATTGATTTCTGGTCCTATCATGTAGAAAATTCACAAGGCAATAACATCTGGGCAGCATTGCCATTCCTAGTTGTAATCAGAAGAAAACATTGATACACAAATATGATTGCCCTGTTCTATTTAGTTTAAAAAATAATTTTATTTTGTTGTAAAAGTGATGTTTAGAGGTGTTACAGTTGCATAAATAATGAGTACACTTCTTCTTGAACATTGCTAGCCCCTTCCTCAAATTTCTCCCCATTTTCCTTTTCCTTTTTTTTTCTTTTTCCCCTTAGTCTATTCCTTGTTGTCACTATGTTTGATTCTGATCTCCTGCTCTATTTATCATTATCTTCCTGGACTAATTTTAAATCTCAGAGCATGGTTTTATTTTAAAATCAATAATGATGAATTCAATTTATGAATCTATCTTCAGGACTTAATGTACTTTGCATAAATCATTTTGATTTTGGATCATCTTCAAAATGCTCCTTACTTTATGTAAATATTTATTAATCCATTTCAGTGAGGGAATTCTGTGAGGTGCTTAGGTTATAAAAGTGCCAATCATTTTGATGCTGCTGTGGAGCTCAGCATTTAGCTCAGATTTGCCTGCCTCTTCTGCCCATTAAAGATAGCTGGAGAGTCTAGTGGTAGTAATTATCTTCACAAATGAGTATCTCTGCATACATAGGACTTATATTTGGCCTTTCTTTATAAGTAAACATAAACTAATAAGCTAATGAATGTGCTTTCTCTCTCTGCATTTAATAATGAACCTAATATTGAAACAAGCCCCATTCCAATTTGCTGTGTAAAAAGCACCATCCTTCTAGGAAGTTATCCGCACATTCTAGCATGCTGCTGCTGAATAAAACATGTCCACAGTTCCACTTGCAGATCTGACTTCGAAGCTACTTTACAATGCATGGGAAACAGTGTGGTTTCATAGGATGCACACACATCATGCTGTCAATTAGAGGAACTGTTGTGTTTTAAAGAAGGAAAAGTCCTCTGTACAGCATAAAGGAAGAAACAATGTTACTATTAGGCCAGCTAATAAGTTTTTCTGTGTCTCAATTTGTTTAATATTCCATAGGGATACATTGCACCTGGAGCTCCTGTGTCTGTTGAAGTAAAATGTCCGAGTTATCTAGAACAAAAAAAGTTCTGTGAGGCTCAGGTGAAAGATAGTATATGAAAAGAGTGGCATCTTGGGAAAGCTAACACATTAAATTATGCAAATAGCACAATGTCTGTTTTATTTAATGACAAGGCATGGCCAGAGACCTTGAGGAAAGCTATTGACACTCCACCCACCGTGCCTACTAACTGTGGAACTGGATGGGCAATCTCACGTACCTGTGTTATAGCTCCTTCATTTCTAAGTGGAGCTTTATTCCTGAGGAATGGCAAAGGTTAAATGTTGCAACCACAGTTTAGACAGCACAAGGAGTGTATCTTCCACATGGCAACTATTAAACGAGTTAGTGTCTCTCTCATGTTTCACTTGCTTTCCATCACTACCCATCATTTCGGGGGTATTTTCCTGGTCTCTCCTATCTTCAGCATGATTGAAACTCCACTAATTGCTCTAATGAAAGGGCTTTATAACAAAGAGTGAAAAAAATTCTATGTTGAAACACTTCGTTTTGATGTGAATGCTTTGTTTCACCAGAACGTTTGTATTTGTCAACCAATTTGTTAGATAGGTTTGGCTTTTGGAGATTAGAAATATTTTCCTACCACTGGTCAAACCTTCTTCTGTACAGCAGATGCCAATGGGACAGCACCTTCAAAGGGCTCCAACCTAACCCTGTGCTCAGCCACCTTCCTGGGCTTCCTATAAATCACTGGGGTTGGCCTATGGGGCAGTAAGGAAACCCAGTCATTTCTGCAGAACAGCTTGGCATCTTTCTACTCTCATTCTTGCTGACCTATTTCTGAATATATCTCTGACCTTTAAAAAATATTGCAGATAACTGCTTTTTGCTTTACAGGTATAATAGCCTCTAAAAGTTATGATCTTGAGTTCATTCTGTAACTCCTCTTTTTACTTCTAAGGGCAGTGGAAATTTTAATAGCTTGCTTTTCTTGTATTGCTTTTCAACCCAATCATCCATCTCAACTTGTTCTTGTTTTGACTTGAGTTTTTCCTTCAGTTTTTGGTTATTAAAAATAGAAGGGTCTCTCTACATAACCAGTTATGATTAAATAATTCTAGATTGGTGGTAATAGCCACTTACTACTTATATCTGAATTCGATCTTTAAATTTTGTGTCATATTCTTCCGTACACCTGATTTCATATACTTAGTTCTATAAATAATTTATGCACTATTCTATACTTAATGCATGAGTGTTAATGTGTACTTAGATTTTAAACTGTTTCAGTCAATACAGAATTGATCGGTGTCGATTTTTGAGTTCTTATGTACTTTTTGTATGTAGTTTCATATTTGAGTGTTACTATTTTGCATTTTAACTCAAAATATGTAAAACCCATTAATACCTTACTGTCATGCAATTTGCATGAATAATTAGTAGTGGAGAGAATTTACTTTCAGAGTAAAAGGCTTGGTAATTAATTGGTTTTAAGGAAATATTTTGCCAAACTCATAGGATATAATCAGGGAAGTATTGAAAATGATGCAACACACTGAAAAAAATCTGTGATGTTACAATGCTTATCATGCCTAGAAGCATAGCTCTCCTTCTTCTAGGTGGGAAGAGACTTCTATTGCCTCAGGCAGCAAGAACCATTCCAATTGTTTAATGGGTACTTTCTTCTCTGGGCCTAAGTATATTTGGCTTTTAACACCAGACCTTTGATTCTGGCCTATACTCCTTCTTCCTTGAAAGCATGAACAGGAGGAATCACTGGCCTACCATGTAGACCCAGGATTGGTGGTCCTCTTGCCTCTCTGGAGCTCAGCCTTTGAGGAAATCCCTTTTGGAATTCACCATTCCATTTTTATTTTCAAATTTTCTCATTACACCGGTTTCCTAGCTATTTCTAAACCCAAGTACTGCAAAATGGGTGACTTAGAATGAAATTGTTCTTCTCATAGTTCTGTAGGCAAGGGAAGAATCCAGACTCAAAGTGTGAGCAAGACCACATACCCTCCAAAGCCTCCCAGGCCCCTCCATACTTCTTGGAATCTTCAGGTCAGTGCCACATAATTCCATGTTTCCTTCTTGCTTCCTGTATCATCTACCTCTCTTCTCTTCAGAAAAAACTCAGACGTGTTGCATTAGGGCCTCCTTCATGGCCTCACTTTCATTTCCAAATAAAGGGAACTCCACATTTACCTGAGGTAAAGAGGTCAGTCAAACACAATAACTAATAAGGATTGAGAACGTTGTAAAATAGCTTTCATAATTCTAGTATGCTGAATATCATACTTGGTATTCTTTTTGTTTTGTGAGTATGGATTTTTCCTTTTCATTAGTTTCCTTTAACTATAATTCACAAAAGTTTAGTGTGTATGGAAATATCATCTACCCATTATCTTGTGCAATTAAAATATATGAATAAAGTCATAAAAATAGAAGGGGAAAGCAATCACGAATGTTGCTGTATGATAAAATGTAATTGTAAAAATTAGGAAAAATTCATTTTTGCCTTTTTCTAAAATAAGTTTTTTTATTGTGAAAATACTGTACAGAGGGGTTACAGTTACATGAGCAAGGTAATGAGTACATTTCTTATCAAGCATTGTTGCCTTCTCTTTTGTTTTTCCCCTACCATCCCTTCCTTCTCATCTCCACAACTATGCTCTCTGCCCCTGCCTAAATTGTAAAGTTGGTTTTTCGACATAGCATCTTGTACATCTCATTGTTGCAATGGGTCAACCTGTATCCCTATTTAAACAATTTGTTTTTTCCCTTTCCCTCCACAAATTATACCAACATCAAATACAGTGAAAACGGGGGTGGGGGAGAGGGACATACAAAACAACAAAAAATCACATAGTACATTATAAATATGTTAGAAACAATAGCAAGAAAGAAAAAAACCACTATGTCCTTATTTTGGGGTTCATTTCACTTAACATCATTTATCTGAACTTTTCTCCTTATATGATGAATTCTCCACCTTAGATAACTAAAATTATTTGAAGATAAACAAAAAAATTGCTTTTGGAGAAGTTACACATTTAAATACAAAATGCCAAAAGACCTCAGGTTAAATGTCTTTTCCATCTATTTTTGAAGGCATTCAGATGACTGAGTGCCTTTTCTTCATATCCAGACTTGTAGACACTCTTTAGGAGTACATTCAAGGCATAAAGTCAACCACATTTAAGTGACAAGTTTTTGAAAATTATTTTTATTGCCAAGGTGATATACAGAGGGGTTACAGTTACATAAGCAAGGTAGTAAGTATGTTTCTTGTCAAACTTGTTCCACGTTCCCTCATTTTCTCCTACGTTCCCTCCCTCCCCAGCCCCCACAAGTTGCACAGATCATTTCCAACATATTTTCTTATAAGTATTTCTATTGTATTGGTTCCCCCTTTGTCCTATGTCTAACCATTCTGTTTTCACCTTCCCTCCCCTAATTCAAATAAATGTATACACAATACCAGGGTACCAAAATCGAATACAGTGACAACAAGGCATATATCATAGGGGGAAGAACATACAAAAGAAACAAAAAAATCACATAGTACATTAAAAACAACAACAAAGAAAAACTTCTTATGTACATGTCTTTGAGTTCATTTTGCTTAGCATCATCTTACATGGTCAGATGTACATAGATATTGAGCTATTCTGCTCATCTGCTAAGATTATCCTAGATTTATACTAATTATTGCAAATAAGGGAATCTATGGGCCCTATGCTTCTTTGGGTCTGGCTTACTTCACTTAACATAATTTTTCCAAGTCTTCCCATTTCTTACAAATAGGGCAGTATCATGATTCTGATGGAAGCACAAATTCCATTCTATATCTATCTATATCTATATCTATCTATCTATGTATATGTATATATATGTATGTATATATATATATATATATATATATTACATTTTCTTGATCCATTCATCTACTGAGGGGCATCTGGGTTGGACAATATTTTAAATTTCAACCTACTCAGCCCTTGCTGTTTTATTTTTATCAAGGTATATGACTTATTTGAAATATGACCAAACAAGTCCACTGTCAACTCTGCCACATCCTAATAGAATAACCTTGACCAATTCTCTAACTCAGTTTCCAAAAATCCTAACTCAGCTGACCCAATAATATGCTTTTCACAAAAGAGATTTGTCCTACAAAAATGTTTCAGAGTATCCAACCTTTTTAATGTGTTTTTTCCTTTAGGAAAATGCCAATAAAGAAAATGCTTTGTCAATTAAATCTAAGGTATAAGCCAAGATGTGAACTTTCCTTGAGATTTCTACTGTTCCAGTTTGGTTCTTGCTGTTACAATCTAATAACCATGACAGGCTAAATGAAGAGGTTTTTCTGGTGCCCTTTTGAAAGGAAAAAGATACAACCACCGTATAAACATAATTAATGTAGAATTCTAAAGCAATATGAAAAGTATTTTCTTGCAAAGTATTTCAATTTTATTCTCTGGAAATCGGTATCATGGAGGTTACTATTTTTTTTCAGTGTGGGGCTTGAACTCTGGGCCTGTGCACTGTCCCTCACCCTTCAGCTCAAGGCTAGCACCCTACCACTTGAGCCACAGTGCCACTTTCAGTTTTCTGGTGGTTTGTTAGAGATAAGAGTCTCAGGGACTTTCCTGCCTGGGCTGGCTTTGAACCATGATCCTCAGATCTCAGCCTCCTGAGTAGCTAGGATTACAGGCATGAACCACTGGCGGCTGGCTGGAAGTTTCTATTTTAACTGTGTTCTTTCTCCTACATGTGTCAAGATTTAAAGCCTCTTTCCCAGGTAGTCACAATACAATTTATTCTTTCTAAGCATTTCAGTCTTTTCTTCCTCTAATTGTTTGGGTACATTAAAGAAAACAAGGGATATAAAATACACTACACACACACACACACACTTCTATATGGAGATGAATTTGGTATAGGACAGCTGAGACAGGCATGAGTCTGTCATGGAAATGAAGTTAGAAAATTGTTGTTGGGGGACACAGATTAGGAGTATGTGCAGCTTGGGATAACAAAGCAGAAGGACCAGGCCAGATACCTCTTGCCAGGATGCAGGAAGCTAAAGTTGTAAAAAGCAATGAGACAGAATGGAAGGTTCACAGAGCCATGCAACGGCCCATCTCTGCAATGGCTAAGTGCATTTGAGGCCCAGGGTGCTTATGAGGATCCAGAGGTCAGAAGCCTGCTGTCCCAAGGAGCTATTCTTTCACGAATATTTCAGATTCAAGTAACGTTCTCCTAAAGAAAATTTGCCTATAAATCACATCTCCATGGACAGTTTTGTTACTCACAGAAGAAAATTTTAAGAGAGAATTAATTTCCCAACACAGCAACAAAAGTTTATAGCAAAAGCAACAGCCATAAGCTACATGTGAGAAAAAAGTTGCTAACTTCTTCTTGGGAGCATGACCCAATGAACAATGAATTGCATCTCCTGCCTTTCTGGTAACATTGTAGGATGTTGGGGGATAGAATTCAGTCATGAGGTTTTTCATTCATAGTACTGCTTCCCCTGTGTTGAACAGCACAGAAAATACTAGATTGTTATGACAATTTTGACTAGGAGACAATGACTACCCATAATTTCCTTATTTCTGTAATTACCTTTGAGGAAACTAAGGATCTGTTTTCCAGATACTCAAGAAAGCAACACTTTTAATTGTAAACTCTTTCACCTTCAGTAGCCAGCAGAAAAAATACAAAAGATAAAATTCACTATGAAAATTACTCAAAAAGACAAGTAAAGTAAGTACTTATATTTAAAGTAACTAATAATCCTATCAATCTAGACTGTGCTCTTTTGAACTAAATAACTATTAAAACTAAAACAAACATTTGAACTGAAATAAAATATATTTTATGTTATACTGTATAGTCACCACATAGCACATATGTTTTATATAATTGACATTTATATGATGATAACATACATATATACTTTTGGATAATTTGTAATTTCTCAGCATTTATAAATATATTCATAAGTATATAAATCAAATAAAATGATGTACTTTAACAACACAGGTAAAATTTATATTTTGAAAATATATATA
Source organism: Dipodomys ordii (assembly GCF_000151885.1). Lineage (NCBI taxonomy): Eukaryota > Metazoa > Chordata > Mammalia > Rodentia > Heteromyidae > Dipodomys > Dipodomys ordii. The sequence continues at coordinate 3,115,240 of NW_012267281.1, forward strand.
AATATCTATGTACACATATTCATAGTATAATTTCTTTTGGATAAATGTACATATATGGACACTTTGCACTTCATTATATTTGAACAACTTTATTATTTTAGGAAGCCAGCTTTCATAGGGAAGTCAGCCAAATTATATGCTCTTAAAATATGACCTATTAATTAAATCATAGCTAATATATATATGTCCAATTAGGAGAAATCATTAAAATTTCCCATTAAAAGAGAATCCACATTTTTGCCAAAATATTATCATTAATTCAACAAGAATATTTTTATCAATGTTAATGATTTTATCAGTTCATTCAACATTCTTAAAGTTTAATGTAGATCAAACACAATCATTTCTACCAAGATACACAAGCTCAAACATATAAAAAGTTTCTAACTTCTAGACTCAAAGAAGTTGTTTTCATTCAGGGAGTCCTAGATGTTCTAATTGCAAAATGTGATAAATTTTCTAATAGAAATTATGATGGTTAATCCAAATGTCAACTAGATTGAACTAACGGTTGCCTAGTGTTTTATTAGAAATGTTTTCTGAGCAGGTCCCTCCCAGAGCCTTTCTCAGTAAGATTTTCATTTGAAAAACTACATAGGACAAACCCTTTTCTAATTCTAGAAGTAGGTGGGTCTCATCCATACAGATGTAGGCCTGAGTAGAACAAACATTGACTTTTCCTAACTAAAATGGAATGCTAGAATCCTGCCAAACTCTCTTCAAACTAGGACTTCAGCTTAGTTCTTCCATAGGACTCACTGTTCCTAAATCTCTACTCTGATGAATTTTGGAGTAGAATAACAGTATCCAATCTTGTCCATCTTTAGCTTGCCTCTCTCATGCTGTCTCTCTCTTTTTCTTTTCCTTTCTCTGTTTCTCTGTCAATGTCACTATTTTCTCTTCCACTCTCTATCTGAATACACTCACACACACACTCTCTCTCTCTCACACACACACACACATACACACACACACATAATTGATTTTTTCTTATCTAGAGTGCCTTGAGAAACACACAGCTTTTCAAAAGCTATTGGAAAATAGAGAATAAAGCTCAGTTAATTAACTATGAAATGTTACTCATATCTCAATAAAAAATTAATGTGAATCTTATTTGACAGATGCAGCATAGTCTTCCTCAAAATAAGTCAATTCTACATGCTTTTTATATTTTGGAAGCTCAAATGTTTTAAATATTATCTCATTTAAAATCCCTGTGCAATAAAACAAAGCATTCTTTTTTCTTTTCTTATTGAAAAGGTGATAAGTTGGGGATTACATTTATATAGGTAAGGCAATAAGGACATTTGTTTCTAATCGTTACCCCATCCCTCTTTATCTTCCACTTATCCCTTCCCATAACCCCCTCAAGTTATAATGTTCATATCCAACACAGTGTCAAGTGAGTATCAAATTGCTGTGGTTCATCCATTGTCCTGCTGTTTCTTTGATCCCCTTTCCCTTCCACATATTGCATTGTCTATTATAGAAAACATGAGGTACAAAAAACAAAGAGAAGTGAAGAAAGAAAAAAAATAGAGAAAAAATAACGAACTATATACAGGGTCTAATGAGAACTTTATGTTTCCATAAGTGGGAGTTTATGTTAATATGCTTTATTATATAAAGCCCTTTGCATAAGCACTTGGGTTGTTGAGATCCCCTCTTAAGGATATCACATTCATATTCAAGTTCTTACAAATAAGGGAAATCATACAACCTGCTTTTGTTTGAGTGTGGCTTATTTCACCTAATATAAGTTTTCCAAGTCTTTCCACTTTCTTTATGAATGGAGGACAAGGACCACATGATTATCTCCATAGATGCAGAAAAAGCATTTGACAAGATTCAGCACCCTTTATGATGAAAGCTCTAGAGAAACTAGGAATTCATGAGTATTCCTCGATATAATCAAGGCCATATATGACAAGCCTACAGCCATATACTCAATGGCAAAAAGTTAAAGCTATTCCCTCTAAAATCAGAAACAAGACAAGGACGTCGGCTCCCTCCAATCCTCTTCAATATAGAGCAATAAGACAAGAGGTAAACATAACGGGGATCTAATTAGGAAAAGAAGTAAATCTCTCCCTCTTTGCAGATGCCAAGATCCTATATCTAGAGAATCCCATAGACTTCACTCCCATGTAACTTGATCTGACCCAAAATTTTGGCAAAGTAGCAGGGTATAAAATTGATCCACAAAAATTAGTAGCTTTTCTCTATGCCAACAATGAGAAGAGAGAAGGTGAAATTAGGAAAGTTACTCCATTTGCAATATCCTCAAAAAGAAAAACCATCAACTTTCCCAAAGAAGTGAAGGACCTCTACAATGGAAAGTTCAAAATCTGAAAAAGGAAATCAAAGCAGACCTCAGGAAGTGGCATAACTTTCCATGCTCCTGGATTGGGAAGATTAACATTGTGAAAATGGCAATATTTCCAAAGGCTATATAAAAATTCAGTGCAATACCCATCAATATCCCAACTTCTTTCTTCAATGAAATAGAAGGAGCAGTCCAAAGAATCGTATGGAACAACAAAAAACACCAAATACCAAAAACAATCCTTAGTAGGAAGAACAACACTAGAGGAATTTCAATACCAAACCTCAAACTCTATTACAAAGCCATAGTATTCAAAACAGCTTGGTACTAGCACAAAAACAGACCTGAGGATCAATGGAATATATGGAATAGATTCAAAGACCCAGAAATCTTTGAAAAGGGAGCCAAAAAATAGATTAGAAGAAAGCCTTTTCAGTAAATGGTGCCATCAGAATTGGCTAAACAAGTGTAGAAAACTAAAGTTAGATCCTTATATATCACCCTGCACCAGAATCAACTTCAAATGGATCAAAGACCTCGAGGTAAAAGCAGATATCTTGAAAATATTACAAGAAGAAATCAGAGCAACACTAGGGCTCCTTGGCATAGGATGAAACTTTATTAATAAAGATCCAGAAACACAACAAATCAAAGAAAAGCTAGATAAATGAGATTGCATGAAACTGCAGAGCTTGTGCACAGCAAAGGACATAGCTAGCAAGATATATGGAAACTAAATAGACTGGGAGATCTTCATCACCCCTATAACAGACAAGGGTCTCATATCTAAAATATACCAACAGCTCAAGAAATTAAATTCCCCCACAACAAACCCCCACAAAACCACCACCCCATTAAAAAGTAGGCTGAAGACCTTTAAAGAGACTTCTTTGGAGAGGAAATACGAAATGCCATGAGACACATGAAGAATTGCTCAACGTCTCTGGTTACAAAAGAAATGTGAAGCAAAGCAACATTGAGATTCCACCTTACACCATAATCAAGAAATCTAGTAGATGCTGTTGATGTGACCAAAGGGAAACGTTACTACACTGTTGGTGGGAGTGTAAACTTGTTCAACCACTCTGGAAAGCAGTGTTGAGGTTCCTCAAAAGACTACACATAGAGCTCTCCAATGATCCAGCAATCCCACTTCTGGGAATCTATCCAAATGACCAAAAACAAGGCCACACTAAAGTCACCAGTATGAAGATGTACATCACAGCATTATTTACCATAGCTAAGTATGAAACCAACCCAAATACTCTCAGAAGATGAATGGATCGAGAAAACAAAGCATTGTTTTTTAGTAAGTTTTTTTTTTTGTGAAAATAACATACAAAGGGGTTACAATGACATGAGCAAGGTAATGAGTACATTTCTTATCAAGCATTGTTGCCTCCTCTTTTGTTTTCCCCTTACCATCCCTGCCCTCCCATCTCCACAACTACATTTCACACACACACACACACACCCCCGCCTAAGTTTTAAAGTTCCTTTTTTGACATAGCATCTTGTACATCTCATTTTTGCAATGGGTGTACCTGTATCCCTATTTAAACAATTTTTTCCCTTCCCCTCCACAAAATATACCAACATGAAATACAGTGAAAATAGGGGTTATACCATGGGGGAGGGACATACAAAACAACAAAGAAATCATCTTATAAATATGTTAGAAACAAAAACAAACAAGAAAAATACTTGAGTCCTTATCTTGGGGTTCCTTTTGCCTAACATCATCTTATCTGACCTTTTCTGCTTGTCTCAGACATATACTAGTTATTGCAAATAAGGGAAACCATGGGACCTATGTTTCTTTGGGC
>NW_012267281.1:3123181-3129746 GCF_000151885.1 Dipodomys ordii
ATAAATAACTGGGGAAATGATTTAGAGATGGCATGAACAGAAGCAAAATTGACATAAAAACCAACCAGCCACACAGAAAGACCCAAAGTCCAAATCATACTAAAAAACTCATAGGCAAATGTGTTTCCCATAAAAGGAATTAGAAGCATAGTCTTTTCTACACAACTTCGAATCAAGGATTAGGGTTAACAATTTTATCCATGTTCTTCTGACAAATGAGAACTGTCTTAGAGATTTTGCTCTCTTTGGTGTTATGAAATAAAACTAGATACATTCAAATTCATAATAGAAATTGCATTTCAAAAATATATTCTAATCAAGTACATACACTAAAAATGATGATTTTCATTCTAGAAAATTAAATAGCATAATGTATGCCATTCATTCACAGAAGAAAACAATATGATCATATTAATATATGCAAATATATTTCTTAAAATTAAATAACATTCAGAAAACACTTAAATGAGTGGAACTAGACATGAAATTCATTAACTTGATAACAGTGTTGGCTAGAACAAGTTAAATTGTGAGTCTATGGATGTATTTTTTAAGCACAAGGGAATAAAAAGCAAGAAATGTCTGAAATATCACTGTTGCAGACATTTCACATATCATTCATCATTATACTATATTACAACCAATGGAATAATTAAAAGTAATATTAAAAGATGGGAATAAGATTACAAAATTATCGTTAAATGGTGTGATTATCTACATTAAAACTCAACAGAATCAGTAAACGAAAGTTGATCAGATTTACCAGAAAGGGAACTGCATTTTAAGATAGTGGAAACTTTCCAGACTGAAAATCAAATAAGGAAATGCAGTAGAAGAAGAATTACATTGAAAGAGAGAAATAAAACTTACCAAATGATCAGGAAAGTATATCTATTAAAGTGAAAGCTATAATAGCTTCATTTTAAAACATTGCACATTCTGAATTACATAAACATACATGGCATATTGTATCCACAAAGAATTTTGATAGTTCTTAGTGGTTTGGTCATAGGTACAGTCGACTGGCTGACTGCAGTTAAACATCCAAAGTGAGTAATTATTTCCCTCTGACCATGAGAAAGGAGCTGGTACCCCAGTGTATAAGGCTGAATTTCCATTTCCATGACGTAGTTTTGCATCTTCTGCACTAACTAGGAAGGACACACCACTAACATGAATAAACAGTTTATACATACAGTGGAGTACAAAAAAGCCAACATGGGACCAAGTCTTTTGTAAATTCTTGGATGAACTGTTGGGTGGACAGTGGGGCTGTGTGCTGCTGCACATTAAGGACATTGTAGGCTACAAGGACAGCCTCTCTTGCCCCAGAGAACTCAGATCTTGTTGGAAGTAACTTGGGATAGAACTACATAGCCAATGCAGGACACTAAATGCACAAGTCATCAATCTGGGCCTTCATGGGATCAATAGCAATCATCATTTCTCAAGTAATTGCTGTATTCTACCTTAGCTGAAAATCATTCTGAAATTATTCCAGGGTCCCCATTTTTAAAGACTTGATATTTAGAAAACATCGGCCCTTAAAATTAATTCACGAATAATTAAAACTGCATACTTTTGAGCCAGTCAGTTAAAATTTGAGACGGGGTCAAGTACATTTTGCATCTCATAGTGTCTTCACTGGGTGTTTTCCAAAGGGGGTCACTTATCCATGCAATCTCTTATTTCAATTTACAGATGAAAATTAAATCATCCTTGTAAATTATTTAAATATGTAAGAAGTCCCTTTCTCCCTCACAAACATGTTCTTTTTCCTTCTTCATAGCCCATTGAAAGATTAAGAACTCCATATTCATTTAGAGTCAATTTCTCCAACAAGCCCTTCCTAGAAGTCCTGAATATTTGGGTTGGCAGCTTGAACAGGAGGGCTTGTTTTATGGTAATACTCCAACAATCATATATTTTCCAAGCTGAGTCATCTCTGCATTATGGTCATTCTCTGGCTGCCTTTGAAATTTGAATTCTGTCATTCTCCCTTCAGAAGGCAAAGGAGTAAGAGAACTCCAGCATGTTTGTTAGCTACACAGCCCACTATACTTTGATACAACTATAATCTTATAGAGCAGTGTCAGGGTGTGTGTTATATTCTTTCACTTTTAAACTGATGAGGAATGGCTCAGTACACAACTGATTAGAGCCAATAAAAAGGATTTTTGTAGTCATATCACAAAAAAGTATATCAGGTTGGCAATAAGTGTGGATATGCAACAATGAAGTTCATCTCTCCTCTTTCTTCTTTTCCTATGATTTTTTCCAGCCTGACAATTATACCATCTCTTAACTGCCATCCATCCTTCTCTGTTGACAGAGGAGATGTTATCCATCAGGTGTATGTCTGAATAAGGTGGTATTCCTTATACTGAGAACTGAGGATTGACACTAGTTGAATCTGGCCTTCCATCTCTTCTCAGAACTCAACGTGGATACAAAATTTGTAACATTCACATCAATTTTAACAAGGGAAAAGAACAATAAGAATCCATGTGTTTGGGTACCAAATAAAACCTAGAATGTAAAACCCCTAACTAAATAAAACAGCCCAACTCTTTCTCCTGAACCTCTCTGGCCCCAGAGTCTGAATTAGAGACTGGATTGCAGAAGTCTGCAATCTTTCCAGAGGAGGGAGGAAGTAAGACAGAAGAAAAAAGATCCTTTCTATCAGTTCTGATCTTACACCAATCACACTTTGTTCTTTGAAAAGCACCCCAGAAAGTGGAAAATGCTTCCATTTCAACTTTGTATAGCATCCACGAATCTGAAGACTTTTTGCATCTATTATTTTCCACGCCTCAGCTCTATTTCCTCTATTTCAACACCAGGAACCACCATCTCTGTATCCTCTCTGCCCTTCCATGAATTCCCTTCCCCCTTGACCTCTACCCGAGCACTTCTGATGTGCAGGGAGAGAGCAGAGCGGGACCAAGTAGCATTTTCATACCACATAGAACAGAGGGTCTCAAATATGGGCCACCGATTTACAACTAGCCCATACCATTCTTGGTTCTAATTTAGTTGTCTCCTTGTCATGTGAAGATGAACGGGATACTTGATCCATAGGACTTGTACTGTGTTTAAGGAAACTGAATTAAAAAGGTGTGGAGGCCCATGTTCTGTGATTAGGAGTGAGGAATGCAAAATGCAAATATGGGTGCATGCACACACACAGAGAGAGAGAGAGAGAGAGAGAGAGAGTTTCTCCTTGTTTTCTTTTTAATTTAGTGCTGTTAAAATCATTAACTTAATGAACTTCTCCCATGACTCCAGAATTATACCTGCCCCTAAAGGAAGTGATTTCCTAATCATTTGTTTCATTCTTATGTATCAATGGCCAAACATATAGAAAGGTCAATTTTTATAAAATCTTTCCAGAATTATGTGCATAACTGAATATCAGACAGTATACTAGTAGCAAAGAAAATGGACAGGTAGTAATGCACTATTCCAGCTGAGATTACTTGGTTGCATGGTGTAATAGTTTAGTTTTTAATCACACTCCGAAATGGTTAGCTATCCAAGGGCCATAGCTTGTATTGTTGGGAGGTGAGATGTTAGTATAAAGAAATTCAGTCCCTGGTGGTTTGGTGCAGCACCTGAACTTTCTTATCTCTCTTTGCTTCCTGGCTGCTATAAATGAATGGGCTTCTTCCATCATGTATGTCCATTCTGATAGCCTGTGTTGTTCTCAATGCAACAGAGCCAAGCCACGATGGCCCGAAGAAAATGTAAACTGATTAAGGTGTTTTGCTACATTGGAAAGTTGACAAAAGCAGAAAAAATAACAAGAGAATGGATTTGGGCTATGTTAAGGATGGCATTGACCATCCTATTCGATGATGTTCACTTTAAGAAAGGAAGACATGGTGGAACCCTCCTGTGAGTTTTGGATTGAGAACTAAGTACATGATGACATTATTTGTCAATAAGAAAAAAAGGGTATTGTTTAAGAGTATTGTTTAAGGTTAAAGGTATAGGAGTGTGAGGGAAACTCAACTCCTCAGCTTTGGCAAAGAAGGCAAGAAATTTCTCAAATAAAGCCACCGAGCCAAGCAGTTAGATTCAGGTACTCAGTGCAGAGAAAGCAAATGAGATAAAGCACAAAACATCACCAGCAAAAAAACAGGATCTACAGTTCTATGAGAAGACGGGCCACGTAGGGAAGGAAAAGGAACACTTAAAATACTCTCTCCTCACCAAATCAGTCTTTGTTCTCAGAGAAATGAGAGAATGTTAAGAGAAGAAAAGTCCACATTCCTGTTCCCATAGATCACTTGGGGGCAGTTTAAGTGCTAACATATATCAAAACGAACCTGCCCCATGGCTTTGGTGGAAGAGTGGTAATCAAGTGTGTGAATGAATTACAGGCATTTTTTTCAACATTTTGGAAGCTGGGCTCTCTTCCCATTGAAATTATTGCAGCACCTCTGAAATAACTCTCCCTAGATCTGTCTTTTCATAGGCTTTGGTAATACTCAGAACACCCTAGAGGATCCTAACATCCCTCTCATACTCACACAATGTGGAAAGAACCAAAATACCAATTAATGATGACAACGAGCAGTTTGTAATCTAAAGCTCCAATTACTCTATTATAAAATGTTGCTATGACACAAAACATGTGTGCCTAGAATCAAATGTACATTGTAAAGTCTATAACCCAATGTTCAAGACCAGCTGCAGGAAATTATTGTTATGCAGTGGCCAGTTGTGGGGTGGGGTTGGGGGTACAAGGAGAAGACAAAGCAGAATTTCCAGATTTCTAAGTCCTTCGGGTCCTGTTGTGTCAGTGCCAATGAGCTTTACATCAACAATGTGTACAGATAAAATCCGATGCTTGAGATGTCATTATGAGGTCAACCCCTCAAAGCAATGCTCCGTAGCAAAAACTTCACAGCATGGATTCTTGTGTTCAGATCTCAACTTTACTACACACTTCATGCTTCTACGTAAACAGACAACCCCATTTCCCTTTTCAAATCTTTCCCTTAGTAAATGTTACACTAATGCCAAGTCCTGTTCTTCAGTGGACCCTGGGCATGGAGCTGCCACTGCTCCAATACTGCCCCGGAACGTGATCTCTCTTTGTTGCAACATTTCTTGAAGACCTGACTAGAATTCACTTTGCCTTTCCTCTTCACAGTCACTATTTCTCACTTAAGGTGTAATGAAATGAGCAATTCTAAAAGTCGATAAATATTCCAGTATGTCTAACCAGCCCAAATAAAGGGAAAATAGGCTATTTTAGCAATATGTAGTTTACACATATTAATCCCCATTCAGTTTCTTTTTCTATGTGAAAGCTATAGCTTCTGTAGCATGTATTGTGTTTCAGGCTTTTCTAAGTGCATTGTAAACTTTATGATATTTTATTTTCTCAGCTACCCGTTGAGGTCAGTGGTATTATGATCTACATTTTGTAAACAATAAAACTGAAAGAAAAAGAGAAAAGGAGGAGACAGATGGAGAAAGTGGAAAATGGAAGGGAAGAAGGAAAGGAAAAAAAGAGGGAGGGGAGAGGGCGAGGGAGGAAAGAGAAAAAACGAAAGAGAGAGAGAGAGAGAGAGGTGGGGGGACTCAAGTCATTACAACAAATAAGAGGTTGACATAGTATTTTGACCATGTCAGTTTGGTTCCCTCTTCTTGTCACTAATCCGTTTGCTGAATTGTATTTATCTGGAAGTAGCATGTACTGCATATTGTTTAAGATGTTCCAGAAAAATGAACTACAGGCCACCTGAGCTGCTCTGATGCAAGAAGTTTGTGGTAGGGTGCAACTACTACTACCATAATATTAATTAGTATATTAATGATAACAAGTAGCATCAAATGAAGAAGCCTATTTATTTGTAAAAGGTGGGATGGCCATGCTGCCTAGCTTTCTTAATTTACTTTTTCTCTCTTCCTTCCTCCCTTCTTCCTCTCTTCTTCCCTCTCTTCCGCCCTCCCTCCCTCTCTCTTTACTTCCTTCTTCCTTTCTCTCTTTCTGTTATTTCTGTCTAAGCATAAAAAGTTAAGTTCTCAAAGAACTTAGGACCTAAAGCTGGGAAAATTTTAGTCTTCTCCACCCTCATTCCCTGTCCCCCTCCCCCATTCTCTCTCTTTCATAATTGGGTTGGTAGGCTTGAACTTAAGCCCTGGAGCTGACAAGGCAAAAACTCTATCACTGACAGCTTGTCCTAAGTCTTTCATGCTTTAGTATTTTTCAGATAGGATCTTGCAATTTTTTTCTAGGCCAGCCTTAGGCCTCCATCTTCCCAACTGGAATTACCAGTGTACACTGCCGTAGAAACTTTTCGGAAGGAGTATTCTGAGAAGGGGTAAGAAATGAGAGATAAAGGAACATAATCAAGAAATATTTATTTGAGAAAGTGATGAAACGATGATTTGAAGTTGGGTCATTTCCATCTACAGACACGTCTTTCAGCTCTAATTCTGAAAAGCCAATTTTTTTAATTTAATTTTATTTTATTTGTGAACATACTGTACAGAGGGGTTACAATTACATGGGCAGGATAATGCGTACATTTCTTACCAAGCATTGCAG